>NW_010270403.1:0-6156 GCF_000690775.1 Eurypyga helias
GGGGCACCGCCGGAGCCCGTTGCTTTCCGAACGCATTACCAGCTCAGTGCCTACGGGCAGGTCTTCCAGCTCAACCTGAGTGCGGATGCGGGCTTCGTGGCCGCTCAGTACAGCGTGGCGCACGTCGGGGCCCCGCGGAAGCAGTCCTCCCCTGATCTGCGCCACTGCTTCTACCGTGGGCACGTCAATGCGCAGGAGGCTCACATGGCTGTCTTCAGCATCTGTGGTGGCTTGGTAAGCATGTTGGTTACTTCCTCCTGTCTCCATTCATATGCCTCTCCTCCCTGAAAGAAATGTAGTGGGATGCCTTTGCCTCAGAGCCGAGCTGGAAATTCTCAGGCATCTTTCCAAGTAGTTGGTCATGAAATGTCTTGGCATTGGCAGTTTGCAGTCATGATGATACTTTTTTGGCGGGATATACAAATGCTGCTTTCAAAGGATCTACTGCTGGCCTGTGATAGAATTGGTTGATGTAACTCCTGACACCAAGAGCATTGTAACAGACGAAAAAACATGCCTCAGAAACACAGTAAGCTGTTGTTTTGATAAAGTGATGCTGTTAGTTGGCATCAGTTATGCATTTGCAGCTTCATCGATTCTGTGTGGTTATGAGTGAGGAATAGTGGTACTTGAGATGATGAGGGAAGAACTGGTGTTGGCAACTTTCTTCCTCTGCTTGAGGAAGAAAAACGCCTCTGTAGAGGTGTGTCATGTTCTAATAGGTGTCCAGCACTTTTCTCTAATCACTTTTCTGTTAAAAGTGAATGGGAAGCCTCCCACAAACTTAAGTGGGAGTGTGTCTATCAAATACTTCTTAAGAACTGAAAATCTGTTGATAGACACTGTTTACTTTCCCTTGATAGCATTCCTTGTGTCTTCTAAACTGATCACGAAGAAATAGTATCCCACAACTGTCATTCAAAACAGTTGTACTGTGTTGCTAAATGTTACAGTTTTTTTCTAAAAACAGGACGACTGATACCTAGTGCTTTACCACATCACTGCTTGTTGATATGCTCAGGACAAGTGTGTGACATGCACAGTGTAAAAATAAGATGTTGTAAATATTACTGTGAATTTAAGTTGAGGCAGTTCCATGTTTTCTGTAGTCACTCAGGAAAGTAAAGGTGAAAGACTTATTTTTGGGAACTGAACAATCTAGCTTCATAATCTATTGTGTTTTTAGTAACCCATAGAAAATAGAATGGGGTTGGCTGGGTGTGTGCAGGAGGGTGTAATGCCAAGGTGATACATATGAGGGAAAAGAGGATCAGAATTAATTGGTACTTGACAGAGACACCTCTGTTAGTGCTTATTCTTAGATATGTGCCACCTTGTCTTTGGGTTGAGGCCTGTAGGCTTGGGCAGGACCTTGGGAATTACTGGTGAAGCGGGCATTCAAAACCAGTAATTCTGTAGTCATCCAAGTTTTGCCTATGTATCTTGCTTTACAAACAGCTATCACTGATTCTTGTCTGCATGATACAAAACCCAGTTCAAACTTAGAGCAACACCCCAATATTCCCTCTGTGAATTAGGAGTGCAACATAAGAAAGCAGAGGAATCACAAATATCTATTTCTGTCCTTGTTTCATGTTCTAGTAGATGCTCACATACTGTGTTGATGAGAATAGTGTCATACTCTATATGGAATAAATATGAGAAGTTCTAAAACCTTATCTTTTCATAATTTTTGTTGCCTATTTCAATTCTTTGTTTTCGTTACTTGAAGGTACCACATGTGCTGAAAATACTTTTTCTGAAAAACATGCACCTACTGCACTTCAAAGGTGTCTCAACTACGTGGTATTTTGCAGTTCCCAAACTCTCCAGCACAAGACCTTCTTCTCTGTAGTAATTTGAATGTCTTGCTTCTCTTTTGTGTTTCTTGCTGTACTTTGCTGGTACACTAGAGTCTGCATTGTGTATGTTTCTCAAATCCTTGAGTGCCTTTAAACTGAGCCTTTGCCTCTTCTAGCTGGGCCTGGTGAACTTTCACTGCAGCTTCCAGCCAGACTTCATGTCCTTTCTCATTGCCTGGCTGACAGAGCGCATAGTCTGAGCCACCAGCAAGGGCCTTGCTGTTGTCATGTTCTCCGGACCTTCTCTCACTGCTCGTTTCGCCTCCTGCCCAGGCAGACACAGCCTTGCGGAGGGTGTGGAGCATACCCAGCGTTGTGGCAGCTTTCTGCTCACTGGTGAGGCTTTCAGAAGAGGAAGTGGAGCCCTGCGTTGGTGCTGATGCACTTTCTGTGGGACGTGCTTGGAGCTCCACAGAGAGGGGTTGTGTGAGGACGGGAGGTGGTCATAGCCAGCTGGTTGTCTCTGCACAGAGTATCCTCCAACCTGACCCGGAGCCCTCAACCTAATGTTCTTCCTCATCGATTCAAAGTAAATGTTTCATTCTTCATGTGACTGCCAGGGTAGACAAGTTTTCTTGGAGCCAAGAGAAGAATGGATGTGAAATCAGGAAGATAGAGGCCAGGTGGAATTTTCCTGTGAGATCTTGTCTTCCCTGAATGCATTCCCCAGGTGGGGCGGCCCTCAAAAGTTAGTGAAAATATTGTTTTCCTCAAGGCTTTAAAAATTGCATAGCTTTATGCATTCGACAAATGTACCTGCGGAAATAAGCTAGTCAGTTACTGCTCTTTTATTGAACAGTACCATGCTTGATGAAAACATGTGAAGATTTAAGTGGGACTGCTACTGAGGTAAGGTACTATTTATTGTGAGTGCGACAGTAAAAACCAGACTAGTGACTCGGTAGCCCTGTATTATATTTATTTTAAGTGAAATTCCTACTTTTTGTAGGAACCATTTTCCTCAGTGCTGAACTTGAGGTTGGTATATGGAAATTAAAATAGAGGAGATTGCTTTGAACTATTAGGTATACTTCTATCTTCCAGCCATGCATGTAGAAGGCAATTGCTGTAGATCAATACTGTAAAAGCTAGGGAGGGGAAAAAAGACTTAGACTTAGATAAAAAGATACAGGAAATGTAAAAATGGAATTTTATAAATTGCTCTGAAGATGTGCCTGAGTGATCTGAAGTTAAACCAGGTACTTGGGGATATATGCCTAGTGGACAAAGTGAACCAAGCTGTGCACTGCCTTCGTTCACAGCTTCACTCTTGATTCCCAAGTTCGTTCTTTTCTTTTCTGCATTCTCAAATTGAGTGTGTTCTCCCCATCAAGCTCTGCTTTCCCTTTTCATCCTCAGTTAAGCCTCTTTCTGAGTGTGCCAAGAGCATGTACAACCCAAAGTACCCATGGAGCATTGCTTAATGGCTCTTGACACCCTCTATGCAGTTTTGTTGTGTTACATTTCAGAACATGCCCTGGGTTCAGGGTTGCAAATGGCAAAGGGAGGTTAGAAGGTCAGCGGGGAGTCTGTAGTAATTGCAAGGAGGGAGTATGTAATTAGGGAAGTTTGGGATGCTGTCAAAGGCAGAAGGTCATTTGAAGTGATGGCCTGGCTGCCTAGTTGAACATCCGATCACATACAGGCCTATTTCTTGCATCTTTAGAGTAATTTTTGAAATTTCACACTTTATTTCACTTTATTTTCCTAAGTTCTGCATCTTTTACTATATTAGTCAATTACAGCCTCCTATATACTTGGGAAGCAAGATCTGCTGAGGATGCCTCTGGATGCATGTAGACTAAGGAGATCTCAAACGTTATTGAAACAGAAAAGTCGGAGGTAAAAAAAATCCTTAAAAAATCATGGAACGTTCGAGTTACAGGCTCATTAACTTATACGAGCAAATACCAGTGAATAAAATGTCTTAAAATGAGGGCACTATCACCATTTATAACTAGAATGAACCTTCAGTTCCTAGAAGGCCCCTGTCTGAAGAAAAGACTTCCTTTTTTTTTAATCCTGAATGAATGCTATAAAACCAGTTTGCTTAGTCCTTTCAGAAGCCTGGTGTTCTTTCCACTCCATCGGTGTTGACGGATGCTGAGGATAGCTAAAATCAGTTTCTGTGAGCTGGGAGAATGCTTAAGTGCCCAAGGTGTTTTATGTGACTACTGTGAGAGTGGGAAAGGTATGTTTCCTCCTTTCTTACATCTTTTTGGGTGTGCAGTTCTGGTGTATAGAGCAACCTCACATGCTCACTGAATGGCAGAAGTTATGAGTAGGAAAGTACATGTGAATCTCCTCTTGGATCGATTTGCACGATCAGCTTTCTGCAGTCCAGGAAGGCAGGGCGCTTTATCCTAATATAGCTTCTGGAGTGTAACAAGGTCTGCGTGACAAATTCCTTCCCTGGGAGCTCAAGGAAGCCCCTTGGTAACACTCTTTTACTACTTGTCAAGTGTACTTCTGTCTGGAGTATGGCTGGAATATGAACCTAAGTGTGGATCTTCAAAATTTCTTCAATACAGAGGCTGTGTTTATTTTTTTACTAATATGGGTCAGTGGATCACCTTTCTGAGAGACTGAAAACAATTCTGTCTGCTACTCTGGATGAATGCAGTGCTTCCTTTTAAGGGAAAGTAGGCAGTCCTGGAATTTATCCTAATGTAACTTTTAATTGGTTAAAAAACCCCACCCAAACAAAACAAACCACAAAGCTTTGTAGAAGCTGGCGCTAGCATAGCCAGCATCTAGTTTCTTGTGGAGTTCTAGTGCAGGTAGCAGACTCTAGATACTTGCTTCCCAGTTTTGTGCTGATTAGTACTAGTAACTTCAATGAGGTAAATGACACTGGCTTTCCCAAGAAAACTTTAACACTTGTATCTAGAAGGTATGTTTACCTTGATGTCACTTAATGCTTTTGTTTACAGGCTGTCACTTCAAAAAAGTTACCATCTGAATCTGAAAGGTGGACTAGTTTTCAGCATTCAGGTCACATTTATAAACCTATGAGCATCTGTAAGACACAGACTAGTTTTTATAGATTTTTATCGTAATGTAGAGATTCCATCATAAGTTAGGAAAAAAATCATATTAAAACATCAGCTCAAGACAATTGATTCTTGTTCGGACAGACTAAGTCTTATTGCTACTGACTGGCTGACGTAATGACTTCCACGTTATAGTTCTTGTTTGGCTTGTCCTATGGTTGTGCATGGTGAGACTCCAGCCTGAATCTCCGCAGTACAACTGTCAAAGTGTCAGTGCTTCCATTATCAACCATTGCATTTGTTCTGTCTCGCGCCAGCGCAAAATGATTTTACGTGCAAGGATTGACTCTGCAAGTAAAATGTTCTTTTTTTTTTTGACTATTGCTTTTTTTATAGCTAAACAAAACAGAAAATGATCTTTAAAAAGAGAGTATATGCATATATGTATATAAGCATGTTCATTAAACTTCTGGGAAGTACACAGAAGGTACTGTGCATGAACACGAGTGATAGGAGTGTCGGGGAGGGGAGAGGACACAACATACTGCCCTTTGCTGACACTGCATGAGCTAAGTGACTGAAATAGTATGCAAAATGGTTTTTTTTTTTTTGGTCTTAGTTAATGCTTCCAGCCCCAGGTGGTAGTCAACGGTTAGCTGTCATGGATTTGGGGAAACTTTGTGCTCTTAGGGAATAGATAGGCTTCCCACATGAGATAATGTATGTGCAATAGGCTCAGTTGTCACTCTTTCAGACGTACCCCCATGCAGAAAATGGCAAGATTGTGGTAGCAAAGTCGGACACTGTGAGAACAGGTCAGACCTTCTGAGTGTACACATACGGACAAAAGTACTTGAGGTAACATACTGTGTGGTTGACGATAACGGGTGAAAATCTACCCATACCTTGTGTGTACTTGAGTGATACCTGCCTGATGGTGCGTATGAGGTTGAAAGGACTTTATGGAGCTATTCATCTCCCAGTGAGAGGAAAAAAGTAGTTCTGCATGAACTTTAAAACATCAAAGCTAGGAAGTTATCTTTAAACAGAGATAAGTTGCAAATACAGATTTGCTTGACACTGAGACAGACGAGATTATATGATGTGTTTCTTCCAAGATTAAGCGTATGGATCCTGTAGGCCTGTGTTCTATGGGAATGCTTAGCTTGATGATAGTTAATTTATGTGTTAAAAACAAACCCCCTAAAAAAAAAAACCCCAAAAATCAAAGCCAACAACCACTTCCCTCTCAAAAACCCACACCTAACAAAATGAACTTTTAAAATAAAAAAAATATATTT
>NW_010270404.1:0-225 GCF_000690775.1 Eurypyga helias
CTGGTGACCCACAGCCCCTGCCTGGGTGTCACCGAGCTGTCCTTGGCCAAGGCAGCGGGTGCCCCAGCTGAGGGTGACACGAAGGGCGCACATCCCACCCCAGAGACCTGTCGGGATCTCGCAAAGGCCCGTGACCACCCTAAAACACCAGGAGTGTGTCAATGAGGGGGCACCCTCTCCCTGCACTTCAGGCGGGTGACCCCGCTCCCTGCCCCCCGGGCAACC
>NW_010270405.1:0-12260 GCF_000690775.1 Eurypyga helias
TTAGTGGAGCGCATGAAGCTGCCGCAGGAGCCTCGGCTGCGTTGTCACTCCTCTGCCTCTGGTCTCCCTTTGCCGGCAGGGCCGGTGCCAGCAGCTTGCTCCTACACAGGGTGTTTATCTGGAATGAGCGGTGTTAGATTATGAGCGAAGCCTCCCAGGCAATTTCATGCTTTTGCTGGAACTGTTTTACAAGTGTTTGTGTTGGAAGGAAACGGTTCTTCTGAGGAAATAAATTCTGCGTGTGGGGAGGGAGCGCGCACTTGCTTTTCTGGCTAACTAACTTGGAGAGGGACTGTCGCTCGCAGATGCGATGGTCGCTTCTTAACCAGCGGCACAGCTCGGGCTCGCTCTTCTCTAACAACCAGCGGAGGAGGGAGAGCTTCCAAAGGTAACCTGCCAGCTCCAGATTGTTATCCTGCTCCAAAAATAAACCATTCAGAGTGTGACGTGATGGCTCGGTAGCAAAATGCATTAGTAGCTCTCCTGGGGAGCCCGACAGGTTTGCATTCATCGTCTTGGAGCAGAGATCAGCCCCATCTCCATCACTCCGCAGACCCGTGTTCGGTGTCAGCGGCACCCTTTGGAGCTGACCAAACTAGGGGTCTCTTAGCTGTCGTATCCTGATATAGCAGCTCTTGTGCCGCTCTGCGTGTGGATCCTTTCACTCCTGTGAAGTTACAGTTGTTCAAAGACTCTCTCCCAGGGAGATCTGAGCTCTGTAAAATCTCTGCCCTGGTAAAGATAAGCTTGCACGCTAAATTCAGCTGGGAATTGTCTCAGAGGCGAAGGTAGAGTGTGCATGCTGGAACACAGCGTTCCCGTTAGCTGTACCTCTGGACTAAACGTTTGCATTTCTGTTTTTAGTGTGTAAAAAGCAGTCGTGTCCTGCTGTCTCCTAGTGAGTTGCCAGGATGGCCCCTGGGAGCAGCGCTCCTGGATTTTAAGGATTCACCATATTTTTCTTTTTTCCCTTTCTCAGTCTCATCCAGTGGTTTGACACAGCACCGAGCCGGACGTGCCCGCAGTGCAGAATCCAGGTAAAGCCATCACCTATGTGCATCTCTGTTTCCAAGGCGCGATGCTCTGCAAACGGCACCGATGAGCTGTGGCCTAGGCCTGTGGTTGTGCCAGGAAAAGGCTCACGGTGTGAAGCAGAGAGAATTTTCTGTCACTCGAGGTCCTTCCCAAAGGCTCAGAGGGTGGTGTCCCCTCAGCAACCCTTCTGATCAGAAGGGGTGTCCTGTTGCTGTCCGTATTGTAACTTCTCTAGGAAGGGTCTCTGGGTTTTCACAGCTTTTATTTAGGCTGAGGCAGTTTCAGCATAATGATTGAAAGGGCCAGAAGGGGTTAATCAGGACATCTGGCTTATGTTTCTAGAGTACCCTGCTGCTTGCTGTCAGGTAAGCAGCCCATTCTGCTGCACGTGGTCCTTATAATTGAGTTCTCGCTTTGCAGCGCTTGGCTCTTCCCTGCGAAAAGCAAAGGCTGAGGAGGGAAGGGTATGCTCTGCTGCTGCTATGGGGAGCCGAGGCTTGGGGATCCAGTGGCTTAATCAGGACCTGAACTTCTTTGAAGCCTCTTGTGCCAACATCCATGATGCTGCCAGTAGAGCTCCATGTGTAGTGGCTGCAGGAGGCGTTGCCCCATGCTCAGCTGTAGGTTTTCAGCCAGCTGCAGCTTGGGTTCGTTCTGTGTTCATGCTTCTTTCTTCCTCCCGAGGTCTCGGCCCTTGTTCCTTCCCTGACTTGTTGATTCCCTCTGTTCTTCACTGCCTCTTACATCTCTGGGTTACCATGGAGTTATCGCGAAATAACATCTTATGTAGCAGTAACTATGCAATTAGCTGGTGTCATGACTGTATATAATACTTAAAACACAAAGCTGTAACTGCATGGGGGAGGTGTGGAGAGCTATCAAATTCAATTACAGCACCTTCTGCCTGCAGAAAGCAGCACGTACTTCTGTCTCAGGATTTGGCATCGTGTTAGCTCAGCGTCAGCTGCTTGGGCCTTAGCTGCCAGAGAACAGACTGCGCTTGATTCAGAAATGCCTGAATCTCTGCTGCGGCTGAGGAGCTTGGCTGGAGTCGTGCTCCCGAAACGGAGTTTGGGGTGGGGGGGTGGGTGTCTGCTGCTGTGCTGGTCAGCCAAAGCAGAGCATCATCGCTAATGGCGCTGAGCACATGATCTGACTTGCCGTTCATGGCCTTGTGACAAGATGGTACCTTCGCCCCCCTCCATCTGTCTTCTGTATCCGTTGTGTTTCCATACCTGTGCCTATCAGCCGCTTTTTGTCTCCTGTGTTTAGGTCAGCAAAAGACACATCATCAATAAGCTGTTTTTTGATGTGGCGCTGGAGGAGCAGACAGCACCAGATGCGGAGACCTTGCAGGTAATTTAACTGAGTGGTTCTTCCATTGTGTGATGCCTCAGCGTTTGGAAGTGCGGTCTGTGGTGCTGTTCCTCTGTCGACAGCTGCTTCCTGAGCTGGGGCTCGCTGTGCTGCTGTTTCAGACCTGAAGCCCATCAGTGTCTCCTTCCTGTCTGTCTTCCCTCTTGGTCCTCGCTCAGTCTCGGCTGTCTTGTAAGGGAGTCTCCATATGGTGGGTTAGCATTCCCCCTGACCAAATCTCATGTGGTGACTTGAAGGCTCCTGTATTTCACGCTCTAACCTGGAAACCTCCTGAAGCAGCATCAGATAAACAACCCAGTGCTGCTTCTCCCTTGGGCCTGAAAACCTTGGGGATGAGGCTGCAGAGCTTTTCCAAAAGGCAGGAGAAGGAAACATCCCAAATGCAAAGAATTGCTGCCGGTGTCCGTGGCTTGGTTGTGTGTGAGCCCTGCTAACCCCTCTGGAAGGAAGGGGCTGTTGGAGGAAGTGCCACCTCCTCGCTTCTCCGCAGGTGGGTTTGTTTGCACAGACTGTAAGGAAGTGGGGTGGTGAGAAAGCCTTGGTTCCCCAGGATAAATTAGGGAAGGGAGTGCCTGAAGCCACACCAGCAGTGGTGAGCGGTGCTGAGGCTGGGCCCTTGCGGGGGGAACCTGACTGGAGCTGGGGTGCTGGGTGATGTTCTCCAAGTGCTGCCCTTGGGTGCAGAGAGCTGGGGGTGAGAAGGGATGAACGCAGAGCGGCTGTTCTGTGTTCTTTTCCTTTGTTTACCGTGGAAGAAGCATGGCTCCTTATGTCTTGGAGTTATCTGTTCCAAAAAAAGTAATGGGCTGACCTTGGTATAATGGGATGCTTGTACCCTCTTGTGTTTAGAATCAGCATGTGCAGCAATTACCATAATTAGCAGTTGCCATGACAATGCTATATGTATATCGTATGTTTTTAAAATAAAGCCAGACAGACTATAATGTCAGTAGCAGTGTTGTTCGCAAGGACCGCTAATAAAGAAACTGAAGGCCAAAGCATGTGTGCTGAGGAAAGGAAAAAGCATCTCTGGGCACCTGAAGCTATGTGCCCTAGAAGCAAAGCAAGGGCTGGGAGCAGATAAACATTGCCTTTCGTACGTATTCAGATCTGCTCTCGCAAGTGTAAATAGATGAGTGACTCAGAAGCGGCTTGACTGGAGAAAATTGCCCTAGAAAAGCTTTCTCTTCCCTCTCACCCCCACCCCAGGACCTAACATGTGTTCCCTTAGCCTTCCCCTCCAGGCAGGCTGTGCTGAAGAACCACTTTCTTGCTCCAGGGTGGGAATGTGGACCTGCACAAGCTTGGCGGTAACTCACCGCCGTCCTACGAAGCTTGTTGTGTGGCCCTCTGGCCCTGTGTGTACAGCTCTCCGAAGAGCACTGAGGTCATGCTCCCATGGGAAAGAACCAAGCGTGTTCCGTGTAGGCTTACTGTGCTCATTCATCAGTCCTATGTTGTTTCTGCCTTGTTTCTGGAGGACATGGAGCACCTTAAGAATGTGGCTGGGATTTATGTCCATCCAGACTGGAGTTCTGCCTGCAAAAAAAATTGGTGGCTTCGTCAGCCAGAAGTGATTTTACCTGAAAAAGCCCCCAGATCCAGGGTTTGTTGCCAACCAAAAGCCTGCTGTCCCTCCAAGAGCCTGGGTGTAGAGTGGTACTCTGCTCCCGTAATCAACTGGAGCTGCATCTGTGCAGCCTGCAGATGTCCTGAAATGAGCATTTGGCCTCCTGCCATAAAAAGGTTGCGTGGGGTGAGGGAGCGTTGCTTCAGCGTGCTGGAAAGCTGCTTGTGTAGCTGTGGTCCGATGGCTATCTTCGAGGCAAGCTTGGGATGCTTTTCTGGGAACAGGTCTTGTGCACCCAGTTACAAGTGGTGGGAAGAGCTCCCTCATCTGACATCTCTTCCTGTTGTTGTGGGATTATCCAAATTATCTTTTGGATAATGATGGTCTTTGGTGCTATTCCTCACTCTTGCTTCTGGTCTGAAATGTTTACGGTCAAAGGGTTGCTGGGGGTGCTTTGCTTCCCACCGCCAGGCATCAGTCTCCAGCTGAAACACCGGAGGGGGCTTGGTTTGCTGGAGTAGCTGCAGACCACAGGCTGAACGCTGTGATGTGTCCAAGCGTTTCTGGGCGCTGAGCCCAAGTTTCTCCTGTGTTGGACATAAAGATGGTCCTCGGTGATCAGAGTAGTCTCCATGCGGCCATTCCCAGAGCAGGAAAAGTGTGAGTTTTGGGGTGTGACACCTTGGTGAGGCTCATCTGGAACCTGACCCTTCCAGTCGCTTGTGATCTGGGAAGCCAGGAGCTCTTCTGCCAAAGGAAACTTGGTGGGAGGCAGGAGGAGGAGGATTCCTGCCTGTAAACTTGCTGGGAGGACAGCTGTCTGTGTGTGGTCATGATAAACTTGTTTGAGCTGGGGAAAATGGGGTCTGGTAGCTCAGGCTGGCGGGGAGCAGAGCCCTTATCAGAGGAGTGAAATCGAGGAGCTGTGTCGGGAGGGTAAGGGATTTCAGGTTTTTGAGTGAGGTAATGTTACATAGCTGCCCCCAGTAGCCCAGGATTTCTTGACTATCATGCTAATTAGCACATCTTGTGAGCTTACTAATCATTCCTGAATAGGACTCTGAGGAAGCTACTCCAGAATAGTTCCTGCAGCAGAGTTAATTCCATGTCAGCCCTCCAGCTGTTGTCCCCCGGGGGGGCAAATCCAAGTTGGCTCTCCTAGGCTTTGCATTTAGTCCCTTCTGCTTACCGAGCTTTACATCCCATATTCTCTTCCCTGCCTTCGTTGTCATGAGCAGAGCTTTGCTCTAGTCCCGCCAGATCCGTGGTCACTGGTGCTGCTATTCTCAGCTCAGATTTGCATGTAGCGTTCTGGGTTGCACAGATTTGTGTGCTCTGCTTCAGTACTGTGTTGGCATTTTATTGTGGTTTTATTCCACTGCAGTTCCTGCCTGACTTGTTATGTGCTTTCCTCTGCAGTTCTCTTAACACAGCTTTTTCAGTCATCTTCTGTTGACTCTTTCCTGTATTTCTCTCATTTTATATATATATATATGCACACACATATGTAGATTTATGTTGCCCTTCTTTGCAACTTCTCTATACTTACTTTGGCTATTTGCCAGCATTCCTAAGTCATATCGCTTTACACTATCTATAATTTAAACTATATGGAATTTGCTGCCTCTTCCGGATCCTTAATGAAGGCATTAGGAACACTCGCCCTTCCCCAGACCCTTGTGGTGCCCCGGCGATGTTACGTGCCCTCAGTTTGGTGTGGTGAGCTGTTCGTGGCCGTTCGGCTGAGCTGTTAGCTCCTATCGGCATCCTGAGCCAGAGCCACTTCGGCGTCCGTCAGGATGCTGGCTGGTACCTCTGGATTGTGTGCCTGGTTACCTCTTCAGCCGTTTGGAGATGCCCTCCTGCCTCCCACCTGCACGCAGTTCAAGTTCACTTCGGTTCAAAGCAATTCTCAAGCCAGTTAGTCTGGCAACGTCCCTGCCTTATTGCCTTGTTTAGGTAAAACACTATAAAAATGGTTCCTGTCTGATTTCCTGTGTTTCCCTGTGAGCCTTCCAAAATTATTCAGCTAAAACAAGATGACTGACAGTGTGAGAAACACGAGGTTGACAAGGCTAAGACGAAACTGGGATCTTCTCCCCCTGAAGAGTGCCGGTTGGAGGTGCTCTTTGCGTTCCCTGTGATAGTACTTGCTTAACTCGGTGCTCACTGTGGGTCTTCTCTGAGCGCCTGGCCAGTGCAAATGTCCTGCCCCAAAACCTCTCGGGTCCTTTTAAGATCTGGCGAAAGCTCCTCTGCAGGGCATTCCCTAATCGTGTTTTCTGTGTTGTGTTTCAGAATGAGCTGGACAAGGTGAAGGCTCAGCTCTCCATGACAGGTGAGTTCCATCAGCTGGTGGGGGATCGGCAGGTCTGGGCTCTACCTGTGCTGGGTGGCTTGCCCAGGCCTGAGGAAGCTCTGTGCAGAGCCCACCCCTCTCTGACACCGAGGCCGTGGTGCAGGCTGCAAACTGTTTTGCTCAGAGCTTTTTCTGAGGCGAGACCACCTAAAGCTGTGCAAAGGCTGTATGACTGAGCCAGAGCCTGCAGCCTGGCCTAGCTCTGCAAGGAGCTACTAACTGGGGAGCTCTCCGCAAGCTACGAGGCATAGGTGCAATTTTTTTGCCCCTCTCCCTTATCACAGCTAGAGAAGCACAGCACGGCTGTATCTGGAGCAGGCTCGCTGAAAGCAGGACCCTCGGTTTGCTCACTGGGGAACTCTCAGCTCCCTATGGCGAAGGCTCGTTCCCTCTGGCAGCTGAGGGGGTAAAAGTGGTGCCCGAGCAGCAGTGGGAAGGCTTTGGGTTTGTTTGGCTGTTGCAGTGCCACATGTGTCGTGCGAAGAGCAGACAGAGTTCAGCGTGTGTGCGCGCGCTTCCATTTTCCCATCTTTAATTTTAGAGGATGTTTGAGGGAGGCAGGAAAAGCAAAAGCCCTGGAGACTTGTCGATGGGTTTTAAGCATCGTCTGTAGGCAGCCTGTCATCAGAACATGAGTCATGAGCAGCGAAAGGAAAATGTCAGTCTGAGTGACAGAAATCCAGAGACACACTAGCAGAAGGGGGGGGGGGGATGGGGGCTCACCCACGCCCCGAGAGTCGTCTTCCCTCTGCCTTTCCTGTGCGCACGAGACAGACATGAATAGCCAGTAGATTGAGGATTCAGTCCTCAGCCTGGGAGCAGAATTGGACGGTCTGCACGTCTCTATTCTGAGGCCTGTTCCCTTGCCAGCTTGGTTGAGTTTAGTGACTTGGTAGAGAGCCAGATCTTCTGGGGAAGGTGGCTGGGATTCTTGCTAGGATGTTATCCAAGAAAAACTGCTCGAAGGCCTGCTCATCTTCGCAGCTTCTGGTGAGTAGAGGTTGGAATCAACATTCCCTGTCCCGTTCCCTTTCCATGTTGGAAAGGAGAAGCTCCTTCCTACCTCCTGCCTCCTTTGCTGTGGGCACTCTGCTCTCTGGTGGTGTCGTGTATAAATTCCTCACTTAAAGATGTGCTCTCTGCTGCGTGTGGTAATTGCCAGTCTCTGATCAGCTAACGAATGGCTCTGGAGGTGCAGAGCTCCGAGCAGACCCAGCGGGTGCCGTGGGAAGCACTCCGAATGAGCTGAGAACTCGTTCCTGCAGCACGGGGAGGTTTGACTCTTGCCATCTGCCTCTGGGCGGCTGGGAATGGAGGAGAGGGAAACCCTAACTCTTTTGGTGGATGTGGAGTCCCTGCAAACGCAGGGGAGCATCTCCAGGCTGTGCTGCCTCTGGTGAGGAGGGATTATTCGGATCAGTGGGGAAAAAATGCTTTGCTAAGAGAGAAATCTGTGTTTCCCTCGCCAACTGTGTGCTGCCGCTGGGATGCGTTCCTCTCTTCCCCAGTCCCACATGGCTCTCTTACTGCCTGATGGAGCAGTGAAGCTGCACTGCAGGTCATGCTTCCGTGGGATGTGGTGGCACAATTTGAAACTGGATTGCTTGGAAAGAGAAAGCTTTTTGGAAAGGCACTGATTGGCTCTCCGCGATCATCATGTTGGAGCCACGGATGATTTTGGCCAGGACGGAAGATGCTGAGCTGAAGACTTTACCCTGCTCTCGGCAGGGTTAGGCTGAGGGGTTGCTGCTTTCCCTCATTGCCCAACTGCTTTGAGCTTTCCAGTGATGCTGGCTGTTCCTTCCTTAGGTCAGTCAGCTCCTGATGTTGGTTGTTGCTTTGTGGGCTGTTCTTCCCTTGCCTTGACAAAACAAATGGAGATTGGTGTTGTTTTCCACCACCTCCTCTCTGGCGGTCAGAGGCATGTACTTTGTTCCTGGATTGCCTGTGTGGAATGGGACAGCAGGATTCGAAGGTTTCGTGACCTGCCCAAATTGGGTGCTCCAGGGGATAATCTTAAGCTGTTGTGTGTCTTGCACAGGCCTCAGTGCCCTGGAGAGCTCAGCTTCGCTGCCTCTTGCCCTTCGATGTGAGGGCTGTTGCAGCAGTGGGGTGGATGGCTGCACGCAGCTGCCCCACAGCCCCCCAGGGGCCTCCCCGTGCGTAAGACTCCATGTGGGGAGGCTGGGCTCAGCACTTGGCCATCCAGCTCTGTGACAGCTCGCTGGAGCTCCAGAGAAACATTTTCCTTGTGCAAGCCTGTCTTTGAGAGCACGCAAGAGTTAAGATGCATCAGCTTAATGCTAGCAGGGCTGGCACTGGAAGGCTATTAAAGGGAACTTGTTATCTTTAGCGAAGAAAATCTTGAAGCCTGCTGGCACTGGGAGAAGCAATTGCTCAGTACAGACCCTGGTGCAGACGGCACTTGGGGAAATGGCTCTCCACGGGAATGGCCGACTCCAATCAGCCTGGAGCCTGAGACTGCGAGCAGGTGTCTGTTTGATGTGCTCCTGCTGCTGTGGGGCAACTGAAGTGTGGGTTACCGGGCCATGACCTGTTTTCTATTTTTTTTTCTTTTCCAGAGAAAGAAAAGCAGAAATGCCAGGCTGTTGTGGATGGGCTGAGGGACACTCTGGATGTGCGCAATGCCACAATAGAGTCACTGCAGAAGGTGCTGGGAGAGACAGAGATGCTGTGCTGTTCTCTCAAGGTACCTTTCCCATCCTGGGCAGGACTTCAGCACTAACTGTTGCACAGTTGGTCTTAGTTATGTTGGTTGAATATCTCCGCAGGCCCTGCTAATGAAGCGATCGTGCTGGTGGGAGTTCACATCCAGTGCTTCGAGACTCCCGTCTCCTTGATCCCCAAATGACAGGAGGGCAGTGTAGCTGGGTTTTCACATTGGGTTTATCCCATGGTTTGGATACAAGTGGCTGCGTGCTCCAGGCAGAGGTGGCCGGGGTGGGAGAAAGACATCAGTCCAGGGGACGCTGGCTGAGCCTTGCTAATGAAGTGGCAGTGCTGCTCATAAAGGTATCAGCGTGAACCGAGAGTGGGAACTGGCCCCAGCGCCCCATTGCTGAAACGTTGGCTCCCTGCAGTAGAATGTTCTTCTGAAATGGGTTTAGGCCAGGCGGGATTCAAGGAAAATTAGTTTCTTAGTTTGATTGGAGGAGAAATCAAACTGAAATATATGGAGGGGGAGTTGCAAGCTTCAGCTGAGTGGGATTTGATCCAGCTAACTCTCCTGCCTCTGTTCTGTTGCCAGGGCTTTCCTTTGGTTAGGTTACTAATGTGTGAAGTCCAGGGATCAAATATTCCTGTTGTGTTTCAGCGTGCAGTGACTCAGTGTGTAGTCATGTACTGTGCGTAAACAGCAAGTGGAAGAGGAGCAGGAGACTCTTTGCTGGGATGTCTTCGAGGGAGCAGAGTGACTTTGCCTTGGTGCTGAGCTGGGTGTCTCTGCGGGGCAAAGGTGACATGCCTGTTGCAACAAGATGGGGTGCAGGGTGAGGGGTGAACTGCACTTCCCCAAGACCTCTGCCCCTTGGAGTAGGGGTCTGACCCAGTAGCCTAGATCGCATTGAGTTCCTTGACCTGCAAGGCCAAGTGGCCCAGGGAGAGCTTGTAGATGGCTTGCCAGGTCATCTTGTATGTCACCTGCAGCTGGGCTCTTCCTGAGAGGAACTGGTCCAGATCTGTCTGATAACAGCAATGTGGTGCTGTCACAGGGCAAAAGGAGGTAGAGTAAGGAATTCCTGCCAGACAGGCTTTGCTGTGAGCCAGCATGACTTTTTTTTGCCTGACCATGGGGTTATTTCCAATCTGCTTGGGTGTAAAGGCAGCCTGGGTCTGGGCCATGCCAGAGATGCTCCTGGCATCCTGGGTGTACCAGTGGCAGGATTCTTCTGATGCTCCCTACTCCTGCAGAAACAATTGTGATGGTGGAAGCTGGTGCTTGCTGCTCAACTTGACAACTCTGTGCTTGACTTTCCTGCCTTGGCACCTCAGGAGGAGGCTCTGTGGTTATCTTGCCTGTTGCAAAACACTGTGTGTATGCTTAAGTCCCTTTAATGAAAGCTGGGCAGGGCAGAAGGATTAGGGACCTGGAGGTATCTTTGCTGTGGTGTACGGGGTTTCCCAGCTGAATGCCAAGAGCTGTTTTATACTGCATCATTAAAGATTAAAGCACTCAACTTCTGCAGTGAAAAATACAGACTTAACTAGCTGTGACGCAGGTCAGGCCCACAGGCTGTGAGCCGTTCCTGCCTTTCTGCTCGCACTGTCAGCTGCTGCTGGACCTCCGGGTGGGAGTTTGCCACCCATTCAGACTGTCTGAGGCCAGGGACTGTGCCAGCCTGGCACAGGATGCTGCTCTGTGAGCTGAGGTAGAGAGCGCTGTGGTTAGAAGAGCCAAAGATGGGCTCTGCTTAAACAAGACCAACACGGGAGCCTGCAACACTATCCCCTCTGCAAATCCCAGCAGTTTCACAGCTGTTTGGTCTCCTAAAATCCTTTGAACTTCTGTGTGGAAGGCAGGTTTACGAGACGATGGTCTTTGGCCAGGCCTCTCCCTGGAGCCAGCACCGTGCTGAAAGCAGACCCGGCGCCTTTTGAAGCTGCTGCGCGAGGTGCCCGTGCACACGCAAGCCTAGACAGCACAGATCCGTTGGAACGGTGCTCGTTCAGGCCGCCATCCCCCTGTTCCCTGCCACACTGCAGATCTGCGCTTCTGCAGCTCAGTGAGGCTCTCTGCCACTGCTGCCTGCTACCGGAGAGCTCGGAAAGGTGACGGCTGCAGTAGGCTGGCAGCCTCTCCAGGCAGGTGAGGGGAGCACCTGAGTGGGTGCCTGCTTTGGCTGAGGTCTCCCAGAAGAGACCCACTCAGCACTCCTGTTCATGCTTTAAGCAGCTAACGCAGAGAGAACTGGAGGACTAAAGCGAAGGGATCAGCTGTGCACAGAGGAGAAAGCAGCAGCAAGGTTTGCTTGCTGTGGACTCTGCTTTTGAAAAACAAATTGTGGCTGCGGACAGGGTACGGCACCTCCCCACAAACTCTCCCAGCAGAAAGGAGGCTGCGGCGCACTTTCAACGCCAGTCTCAGCTTGCATTAGCACCGAGACCCTGCTGTGCTTGCCAGGAGCAGAGCTAGGGGTGCAGCGGGGAGGGAGCTAAACCCGCCGTAATCCTGGGCTGCTGAGGTGATGATAGCATTAAGAGCCAATGCATGCTCCCAGCTGCCCGCAGTGCGCATAAGCCAGGATGTTTCTCTAACAATCCCTGGAGCCTTCCTAACGGTCTGTGTGCGCTTGCTTCTCTGCAGAAACAGATGAAATTCCTGGAGCAGCAGCAGGAGGATCACAGAAGTTCAAAGGAGGAGGCCCGCCGCCTGCGAAACAAGCTGAAAACCATGGAGCGGTGAGATCCTGGGCTCTCCCTGGGCCTTGCTGGCTGGGCTGCACGCCACCTCCCTTCCCGGCGAGGGAGGGAGGGGTCCTGCTGTGCTTGCTGCAACACCCACCTCCACGTGCTGGGTCATCTTACCCCGTAAGGTTGGAAACAGCAGCATTAGGGTTTGTCCTTGCCCCCTGCTATGTTTCCTGGCAGCTGCTCTCCCCACACAGCATCAAGATGTGGTGCTGCGTGTGGACTGGCCTCATCCCTAGGGCTCTGGGCATGGCTAAGTGGACCCCTGTTGTCAGGGGTTGCTGGGGCTGGGAACAGTCAGTCTCAGGGCTATAAGGCCCCAGAGCTGGAAGGTGGAATATGTGTACAGCTGCCCCTTCTCTAACCTGTCCACGTAGCGCTACTCTTCCCTAGCAAAAAGCCCTGTTTGTGCTGGGCCAGTTGTCTCTTCCCCACCATGATGTTCAGAGTGCCTGCGGCCGGAGCTTAGGCTGCACCAGCTCCTTGGGGGGG
>NW_010270405.1:12283-21032 GCF_000690775.1 Eurypyga helias
TTGTGACTCATGTGCTGAGGTTTCTTTCTTTGTGTGCAGGATCGAGCTGTTGCTACAGAGCCAGCGCCCCGAAGTGGAGGAGATGATCAGAGAGATGGGAGTCGGGCAGGCAGCAGTGGAACAGCTTGCCATCTACTGTGTCTCGCTGAAAAAGTAGGTGCTGCAGGCTTGGCACAGCCGGCGGATGCTGTCCTGGGTGTGCCCAGGGAGAACCCTCCGCCAAGTACCAGCAGGCACACAGGCTCTGTGGGGCTTTCTGCCTGTTTGGACCTCCACTAGGGTTTGACTGACAGATCCCAGGGACCTAGATTGGAGCCTGTCACACTGAACTGTTCCCGTTGTCACTGTAGTGACATGCGTGTCACCATGGGAACTGTCTCCAGAGTTGTCAGCGCACCTCTGAGGTGATGGTTATTATTCCCTTCATTCTTCTCTTGCTCCCGGGGGGGAAATCAGTGGATGAGGGGCTCTGGCTTGTACCCTCTGCTCTGCACTGTGCAGCTCTGGCCTCAAGGCAAATCTGCACTCTGCCCTCCCCTACCTGGAAATCCATTTGGTCCTGCTGGGCAAAACCACAGCTGCTGTGGGTCCCTTCTGATGGCAGCTGCGTAATTGCAGCTTTGATACGAAGCTGTAATGAGGCAAGCGTCCCCGTGGTGTAATTGGGGATGAATGTGCATGGCCAATAGTGTGAAGTCTCTGAAAAGTCACTTGTATCCGAGTCCCCTGTTTACTGCCAGCATGGAGGCTGCTCTGTTGTCTGCCTCTTCCACTGGCAACTGAAATGTCTGGATCTGGTTTCCGTGTTGCTGGTTCCGTTCTGTTCACGCCCTGTTCTCAAGCATGGTGTCCTGTGCAGCGTTTTTCCTCCCGCATGGGGTAGCGGTGTTTGACACGCTCTTGGTCGGTGTTGGCACACAGCTCAGTTCCCTAAAGGGCTTGGTGTCTCCTGGGTTTTCTCCAGTGGCCCTGATGTTGCAGAGCTTCAAATTAAGGGTTTTGGGTTGTCTCTGAGAAGTCCTAGCTCAAGCCTGTGGTAAACAGCGTGACCTTTCTGGTCGCTTTGCAGGGAATACGAAAACCTGAAGGAGGCTCGGAAAATCTCTGGTGAGATGACAGAGAAGCTGAAGAAGGAGCTGTTTTCTGTCAATAGCAAGGTAAAGGGAGTCTGAGTGGCCAGGGTGACACCTAGCCTGTAGATCCTTGTCAGTAACAGGGGCCCAAGCCCCCTGCAGTGACCCCTTCCCACACCAAGCACTACTTGAGTGGTGTGGAAGTGTCAGGTTGGGGTTTCTGGGTCAGTGATGCTGCGGTGAGCGAGTGGCTCCTGGGATGCTGTCAGGAGTGCAGTCTCTGGGGACACTGGTGGGCCAGAGTTCGGCAGGGAGCCTGACTGGAAGGCAGCAGCACGCAGGTGCTCCACTGCTTCCACTGCGCTCTGGAAGCGGCACTGCCTTCACCCTGCCACGCTGCCGAGTGTGAGCTAGCTCAGCTGCTAGCCCCTCCCGCTGCAGAATCGGGCCCCTAGGAAGGTTGGGAAGGGCTTTGCAGCTAGCATCAGCTCAGCAGGGCTTAGCACAACCGCAGTCACACCCAGCCTTGTGAACTGGGCCCAGGCAGGAGAGGCTCCCAGGTGGAGTGAGGACATGCAGGTGGCTCTGCGCAGAGCCTGCCTGGGATGGCCGTGACGTGGTGCAGAGCTTGGAGCTGCTGATATACCTCTAGTACTGTCTTCCCCCTGCTCCAGGCCTGGCTGGTCTCTGGTAGCTCAGGGCAGGAATAGCTTTGTCAGTTTTAGGATCCAGTCCCCATGAAAAGTGAGCGTGTGTAACCTTGCTCTCCAAGGTGTGGGTATTCCCTGGGGCATGCCCATGTCCACACTTGCAAAGGGAGAGGCTGTGGGTGGATTTGGCCTGTTTTTGTTCCCCAGCCATAGTTGTTGTGATCTGCTCAAATGGAGAAGGAGGTTCTCGGACTGCTGTGCTGCCCCCCAGGGGAGTTAACCCCCTACACCAGGTGCTGCTGCTGGACTCGGCTTCTGGCTGAGTCAGTGCCAAACTGCCATCACAGGCTTGGGTCAGAGGATGCGAGTCAGTGCGCTCAGGGCTCCGGGCTTGGCTGACGGAGGGCTGACTGTACCAACACTGTGGGCTGGCCCAGACTCCCGAACCCACAAAAGTCTCTGATGTGGCAGCAATCCACTTCTCGACCCTGCTCCTGGCACACTTCCCTGTTGAATCAGGCTTGTCCATGTGCCAGCGCTGCTGATGCACTACCATCCTCTAGCCTGTGGTTTGTAATTCCTGTGCTCTGGTGTGTTCTAAGTCCTGCAGGAATCCAGAATGTAGCCACCAAGTGTTAAAGGAGGGAAAAGCTGTTACCATCAGGCATAAATGCTCGGGAAAGGCTGTAGGAAGGTTTGTGTTGGGCTGGCAGCCCTGGAGATCCCTCTGCAGGCAGCTTGAGGAAATGGGCAGGCATTGGATTGCTCTGATACAGGAGAGGTTGGTCAGACTGGCAAAGGAGAACAGTCCTGAAATGAGAAGGCAGCATGTGCTGCCCTGACAGGGGTCTGCAGTCTTCCTTGCCTGTGTGTTGTAACCAGTATTCTTCTCTTTGGGGGTGTTTGTTCTGCAGCTGCAGAAAACAGTTTCGGAGTTGGAGAAGACAAAGGAGGAGTTGAAAAGCACCCAGAAGGATCTGAAGAACACAGACAAGGAGATCTTGGTGAGAATATAATTTCTCTGTCTGCAGTAACTGGCAGCTGGCCATGGCCTGTAGCTGCACAGACAGGAGTTACGTTGGCTCTTGCTCAGTGACCAGCTTACCCAGCCCACCATACCTCTTACCTGCCCCTCTGAGCTCCACCCTTTGCCAATCTATGGAAAAGGGGCAAAGTATCTCCTGCTAAATCTTTCCTTGTCTTGTCTGTTTTTCCTTTTCCCTCCAGAGTTTGAAGAAGAAGATAGACATCCTGCAGGACACTCTGAAAGTCCCCTCTGTAACCAGAGAGACACTCAGTCGACTCGTCTTTGAAAGGTTGGTGCAGTGTGTCTCCAGATCAGGCCAAGGGCGGAGGCGGCAGGTCTGAAGGGAGAGCTGACAGCTGAGCTAGGTGGGGAGGCAGAGATGTGCTAGTCTGGCAGACGTTGCAGTCCTGCTCCTTGTATCCTATTTAATTTTTCCTTCTTGCTGACAAGATGGTGTTTGGTTTACCTGGGAAAAAGTGTGTGTGTGGTGGAGGGTTTGGGTCAGGAAAGGGTGGAAGAATGAGCTACATTTTGGCAAGTTCTGCCACTCTGTCCTGCCAGGAAATACCCCTGAAGCTGCTCTTCTGGATGCCTCGGAGTTGGCCTTCCAGTGAGTGCGTCCTGGTGTGTGGGGACCAGAGATCTTTGCCAGGCAGAGGAACCTAGCCTGAATAATGGAGTCTTATGTGTTTTACTCGAGCTCCTTCTTTTGAGGAGCCTGTGCTATTACCCCAGTACAGCAAGCTGGGTTGCACACACAGCGCGGCAGCGTGCCAGTGTGTTTCACTGGGGCTCAGGAAGCTGCTGTTACAGCACAAGCCATTTGAGGGTGAACAGTAGCTTGGGTCACGGACTATAAACTTTGGGATTCAGATTGTCCTTTGGGTGACTTGCAGGCAGAACGGGGCTCTGATCCTGCTCCCACTGCTGTCTTGCAACTGAGTCGGGCAGCGCGCGGCTCGGTCTTCCTCTCGTCTGCTGGGTGGCAGGAAGTGGCCTCCGATGGCTGACGCTTTGCACGGCTTTGCAGCCCCGCTCCCGTGGAACTGCGGCACCCGATGCTCCACCGCCCGGCACACAGCGATGAGATCAATCTAGATGCCTCTTTTGATGTGGACACCCCTGAGCATCAGCCCTGCAGATCTCTCATCCCTGCAAAAAGGCAGAAGCTGGATAAAAAGCCGTGAGTTTTCCCTCCTCTTCCTGCTTCTAAAGGAGATCAAAGTCTCGCTGCGTTGGAAGTTGCTGTGCGAGATCAGATAGCTCTCCAGCTGCCTGATGTCGTGCTGCAAGTTTCATCGTCATTTGCTTGGCCTTGTCTGTCCTTGCCAGCTCCACTTGAACAATAAATCTCTGCTGATTTGCTCCTTGGGCTTCTTACAGGCCTCCTGTGGTAAATCTGGCGAAGAAAGTTCTGAAGGAAACAGTGGAGGTAAAAGGACTAATCTCGATTTCTGTATCGCCTCTTTGATCCTGCTGTTAATAAGGTTGGGATAAAGGGCCCGTTTTCTCCATGTAGGAGATGCTGTGGCTGTCGACCGGCCTGTCTGTAGAACCACAGTACATGCTTCAAAGTGCTTTGCTTGCCAGTCTCCTAGAAACGCAGTACTGCTGCCTCAGGCCTCGTGGAATTGGGCAGCAGGGGCGGGATGGGGACCCACGTGCTTCTGGCTGATTATCCTGCCTCAGATGTGCTTGGCAAACACAACGTGGGGCTGACCATGGGGCTGTGGGGTCGGCGACGGGGGCTGTTCTCCCAGGCTTGCCGAGTGCACTGTCCTGCCTCCCGGGCGCCGCTCCGGCGGGAGGTTTGAAGCTGCTGTTCTCTGGCCTGATGTGGCACAGCAGTAACCACTACCCTAAATAGCTCTCTGTGTTATTAGTGCTCCATGTATGTGGACTAAAATCAGCAGGACATGATGGTCACAGGGCTTTTCTCATTATCTTGTGGGACAGAACTGGGCAGATGATCTGGAGGACGATGCTCTAAAAGGCCTTTTGCCAGCATTCATCAGGAACTCTGTTCTCTCCAAGAAGCCATCTTCGGGAAGCTTGCTGGCTCCCCACAAGAACATGGGCACGGTAAGGATCCAGTTGGTGAGCTTGTGGAGGGCTGGCACTGCACACCTCTGTCCTGAAGTGACCCTGCAGGAGGAAGCGAATGAGACTTTTACCTTCCCAGATAGAGTGCGTGCAAAATAAATCTTGGAGCATGACCTGGCTACTTCCCAGTTCTGCAGAGCTCCAGGGATGACAGATGCTCGTTCCCTTCCTGGCAGCAGATTAAATGGCCATCCGTGTCCCATTCCTCCACCTCCTTGGAGCTTGGGGTGTTTTCCTTGTATTCCTCAGTCCCAGTGATAAAATCCTAAGCCTTCCTGCTGCTTGGAAGGCTCAGGTTGCTTCAGAAAGTGCCCAAGTTACCCAAACTTTACTAATATCCTTGCATTTGCCTTTTTGCCAAGGTGAGGGCTTAACACCAGTGCTGAGTGCTTCCAGGTGCTTGTGACCCCTCCCGGAATCTGTGGCCTGCCAGGCTCCACCTTCCCCATAACCCCACGAGGAGAGGCAGCCAAGGCTCTGTGCTGCTGCTCCTGGCTCATTTCTTTCTCTCTCCTAGGTGAGGATGGGGTACGATGGCTTGGGAGGCAGAACAAAGTTCATACAGCCTGTATCCTTTCCCGCAGCTCGTGTGGCAGTAAGTGATCCTGTGGGGATGTAATCTCTGTTCCTTCTCTCTGGTTTCAGCTGTCTTGCGGAGCCCTGCACCCCACTGAATTGAAAATGGGCTAGGACCCTCACGGAACCATCACATTTTTCTCTGACTCTGAACAAGTCTGGGCTCAGCAAAGGCCTCAAGGGCCTGAACTGGCTGAGCACTATCAGAGGTGGCTCATGCGGAGCAGCAGATCAAGGAGAAACGAGCACAATTTGTAGGGACAGCCGAGCCCTCTGGATCTGAACAGTGGCTGCCTTCCGGCCCCGTGCCCGCCAGCCCCTGCGGCCGAAGCCTTTGCGTCCTGTGGGATGCCTGTCCTGGTGGGCAGCCCCGCAGCGGGTGTGGGGTGGCTGGGCTGGGCTCCCCAAGTGTGTGGGGAGCTGCTCTGAGTCCCGCTCCTCGCGCAGGAGCGGTGTCCCCTCCCCTGCCTCCCCCAGGCAGTGCTGTCAGAGGGGTGTGCTCTACCGCTCTGACACCACTCCAGCTCGGGGTGCTGGTTTTGAGGGTGGTTTTGGCTCTTTGTAGAAAACCAGGAGGCTGAAGCAGAGGTGATGAGCTGGAAGGCGTGACCTGCTGGGTAGCCTCGGTCTGCTGCTCCTGCGGCCTCGCTGCAGAGAGGTGGAGGTACCCACGGCAGGGAGGTGCTTGAGCCAGATATGCCCATGCAGAAGGTCCCAGAGCTGCCCCTCGCCCTGGGCTGATGAGGAGCAGCTCGTTTTGTCTCAGCCGGAGTGCTGCCATTGTGCTGGATTCTGTAAGCCTGAGTTGTGCCAGCACAGCCTGCACCTGCCTTCCACTGCTGTGGTGAGTGGTTGGTGGAGACCTGTTACAGCTCAGTGGTGTTTAGTGTTGGCCACTTCTGTGTCTCTAAGTCCCATGGCATCACACAGATCTTGAGAGATTTGCTCTGAGGGCTCTTCTCTTGGGGTGGTTCTGCCTTGGGAGGCTGCTGGCTCTGACACGCAGGATAGGCCTTGAAGCTCCCATAGATACGCTTAAATGCTGGTTTGCATCTAAGGGTGTAGCACAGAAGTGGGAAGCATTCCTTGGCTCGTGGGACAGGAGCATGCCTGAGCCCTGCTGCTGTGAGCAGGGGGTGAAGCCTGCGGGGAGATTTTCTTTGGGTGCAAAGCTGGGTGCCAGGTCTGTGGTTCCGGCCGGTCTGCAGCAGGTGTTGGATCACTCGTGTCCCCGGGGCGTCACTCCGTGCTTTCCTTGACCGTTTGACTTGCAGACAAACCTGTCGGAAATCCGTCCCTCGGCAGTGAGGAGCAAGAAGAAGAAGGTCTCCAGGCCTGTGTCTGCAGCTCCCTCCGCGTCGTCCTCCAGCAGCAGCCAAGCCAGACTGGACAGTTTCCTGCAGTGAGAGCCCCTGCCTTCCCAGGGAGCAGGGTGGCTGCGGGGCAGAGCTCACTTGCCCAGCGCCTGGCACGCAGCGACGGGCAACTGCGTGTGGCTAACCGCGGAGCACCGCTGTGTTGTGAGCCAGACTACCTGCCCTGGGGAGAATCCTGGCCTCGCAGCAAGCCGCCCAGAGACCAAGCCTCTGGCTAATGCTTGGACTGGTTTACCTCCCTCGTTTTAGTCCTCCTTCCTCCTATTTTCATGTGGAATAAACAGGGTTTTCTCATCTCCTGGCCTGCTCAGAGCTCTACAGTTGCTGCTGTTGGATGCAATGACATATGGTGTAATTGCCCTTCTCGGATGCAGCCGCAAGCTAGAGATGCGGGAAGGGTATCTGGGACGTCAGTCCGGAACAAGAGGAGGGAGAAGGGACCCGGAGCCGCTGGTGTAAATAGTTCCAAGGAAGTTTCCTGGAGGAAGATCAGCACTGGCCTGTGTTGCTGCAGGGTGGCTGTGCCTTCATCGGATCAGTCGCCCTCCCTCTGTTGCAGGCCTGTGTGGGGTGAGGGGGGCCATGGACACGCCTGGGGGATGTTCGGCCCTGCCCTGGTTTGGGCTGTGGAGTCTGCCGTGTCGTTGCAGGCTTGGCGCTGGGCTGGCTGACCTGGGGAGGTGGGTGCTGGGGGTGACCCCTGCCCGGCTTGGAAACGGGGAGAGTGTTGTGCTAATGTGACTCCTCTTCTCGGCACTTGTTGATGTGAAACTTGTGTGAATTTCTGTGGTGTTTATGAGACTTTAGGGTGGTTTGCTCTTCCAAAACTGGCCTGCTTGGTGATTGGAGGGTTTGGAACAGCCTGAAGAGGTGCTGGAGAATGGCTCCCTTCAGGGGAGTGGGGGGAGACTGATGGGGATGAACCTGCTTGGGTTTCCTCAGCTGGAGATGTGGGGCAGGAGCTGCCCTGTCTCCTCTTGCCCCACGGCTGAAGCGGGACCCTTCAAGTTGCTGGGGGGTGACTTGGTGAGCCCGCTGCCGAGCTCTGTACTCAACAAACTGGTGATGTTTCCCCTTTCCAGCTGCTTCAGGCTGACGGCCTCGGTACCTGGCCTGGCTAAAACCTGTTGTTAGGGAATGAAATACTCTGCCCTGCACGCCTGGTAGCACAGCAGCTCCGGAGTGGTCTCCCTGCTGCGGCTGAGGTGGGTGATGGATGTGCCTGACCCTCCTGAGACCTTCGGTGCCAGCTTTTGGGAGATGGGCCCCTGCTGCAGGGAAGGGCTGTGGTGGGGTGAAGCTGGGGTGGAAGTGACCCCTTTCCCTTTGATGCTATGTCTTGTTGCCCCCCACTGCTTTATTCTGCTTTTGACTTGAGAAAAAACTCAGCACAATGTTCCTGCCCAGGCTGCAGTGAGCAACAGACCTTCATTTTGGTGTCGCTTGGCTCTGCCCGGGCATGGTTTTCCTCCATCTCCCGCAGTCTCCTACGCTGGCGCTTTGGAGTAAAACGCTTTCCTGGGTTTTGGCACCCGGGGCCTGTTGGAGCCAGGGCTCATGTGCCTTGGCTGGGCAGTCGGTGGGCCTGCTGCAGCCTCCTCTGAGTTTAAGGTGGGTGTTTTGATTCTTCTGTGTCTGGGGGAAAAAAAAATTAATAAAAGCAAACCTGTCAGAAAGCCCCAAATAAACAGTGTGGGTTTACTTTTCCTGGTCTGGCCGTCCCATCAGTCCTTATCCCCTTCCATGTGTTCCTGCAATCCAACTCCCTCTGTACCTGCTGCTCTTGGAAGTTGCCTCTGATGGTTTTTGTTCTGGTCGATTGTACTGGTACGTTCCCCCTGCCCAGAACTGGAGCCCCTTTACCCTTGTTCCGTGCTGACGGTGGCTCCTCGAAGGCTCTCTGCTACCCGTGGCGTGGTGGCTCCCACCTCAGCCACCCCGCTT
>NW_010270406.1:0-9395 GCF_000690775.1 Eurypyga helias
TGACTGGCCACCAGCTGGATTTAACACCATTCACCACCAATCTTTGGGTCCTGCCATCCATCCGTTATTTTACCCAGTGAAGCGTGTCCTGTCCAAGCCATATGCTGCCAGTTTCTCCAGGAGAATGCTGTGGGAAACAGTGTCAGAGGTTTTACTAAGGTCTGGGTAGACAACATCCACAGCTTTTCCCTCATACACTGAGTGCGTCGCCTTGTCATAGAAGGAGATTGGGTTAGTCAGGGAGGACCTGCCTGTCATAAACCCATGCTGACTGGGCCTGATCACTTGCTTGTCCTGTATATGCTGCGTGTTGGCACTCAGGATGATCTTCTCCATAATCTTCCCCAGCACTGAGATCAGACTGACAGACCTGCAGTTGCCCAGATCCTCCTCCAGGCCCTTCCTGTAGATGAGCATCACATTGGCTAACCTCCAGTCAACTGGGACCTCCCCAGTTAGCTGAGACTGCTGGTAGATGATGGAAAGTGGCTTTTTTAGAACATTAACAGATCGCCCAATGCACTCTGGAGGATCCATCCAGCCCCATAGACTTGTTGGGTGTCTAGGTTGTGTAGCAGGTCATTAACCATTTTCATTTGAATCTTGGGAGCTTCATTCTGCTTCTTGTCTTCCAGCTCAGGGACTTGGGTACCTGGAGGACAGTGGGTCTTACTATTAAAGACAGAGACAAAGAAGGCATTAAGCACCCCAGGCTTTTCCTCATCCTATGTCATCCTGTCTGTCAGTAAAAGAAATTCCTTGAACATACATTTGAAGCTGATTCTGTCACATCTCTCATTCCCACTGTGGTAGTGTAGCTCTTGTATAGTCAAGGTATGTCAGGCTATGTGTATGCGGTTTCAAGACCATTAATATTGGGGCAGGTGATCAAGCAGCTCGGAGTTGCTTTGCTGCTTGCTGGGGTTAAACCATGACAGCTTTGTGAAAGAATCTTGAGTCCTTTCAAATCTGCTCCAGTGGCTTTTTTAAAAGACTCTTAAGAAGTACAAGAAAAAGCTGTGTTTCATAATCTGCAGTAAGCTTTTATCCTTAGTTTTGCTGAAGTCTTGCAGAATGTTATTGGTTTGCAGTAGGACTGGAGGAAAAAGTTGAGAGTCTTCCTGTGCACAAATTGTGTGGGTGGCTAGGGTGCGATGGTAGTGAGTAAGTGATGTTACCTTACCCTTTAGCCACATTCTGAAAATGATTGGCTGTGGTAGCATGGTCTTCCTTTGGTTATCTGTTTGAGAATTTCAGGAGACAAATGTCTCTATGTACTGGGGAAAAGTATGGGTTTTAAAGGGTATATATTCTATCTTTATCAATTCACAATGTTTTTGTGTTTTTCTTTGACTTGTCATTCTGGAAACAGTGGTAGTAGATTTTTCTCTATTATAACAGTGGTTTAACATCCCTGCTGTTGCACAAGTACAGCTAAGTGTGCGGAAGCAGTTAAGTAAGATGTGTGGTTTAGGATGTTAGAAATGTCTCTAATGCTAATACCTGTTGCATGTTGCACAGTCCTGGATTTTTATCTATCTTTGGCAGCCAATCAAATTTATCAGCACACCTCTTTGTAGGAAATGAAGGTTGTTTGAATGTACGAGTGACTCAGCAAGATAAGTTTTAATATCTCTAATGCATGCTCTTGACTCCTTTATTTCTTTATGGAGCTGGATGTTATAAAAGATACAGAAAAGGCTTGTCAATCTACAGTGCCACTACTAGTTTCATTGCTATATCTCTGCAAGCATTCCATTTTGCTTGTAGGGTGGTACACCCTTATCTGCTGCTGGGTGTACTTTCCTAAATTTGACCACAGTTTGGCTTAAGTCAACCTTAAAGTCTCTTGGTAGCTCTTTATGTAGTGTGTTTTACCTAGCTGAGAGCATCAATATAGGTCTTATACCCTCTTCATAAGGAAAGTTTCCAGAATATAATCCATTGTTAGTCTTGCTGCTTTTTCCTTGCAGATTGAGATATATCTTTAATGGGAAATAATAATAAAGGTTTATGCTGAACTAAACTGGGCAGAAGTCAAAGCACATAATTACTAACTAGCCTACATAACCTGCTCTAAAGCAGACCTAATGAAAGCAAAAGCAAAAAGAGTAGAAAATTAAGTGCCAGGAGTTACTCTTAAAACATAATATTCTTGTATTCTTAAAAGAGAATATGAAGAACAAAAGTATGTTTTCTCCCCAACCCTCCATGTGTCTGGTAGAGAAATAGGAAAACTCTTCTTCTTTAATTCCTTCATTGAAAAGCACATCCTCTTGTGGGAGTTGTGTATTTATTCACAAAATGCTCTCAGCAATTTGAAGGTTTTTTGCATAGTTAAGATGCCCATAGTAACAACATCTGTTTCTTCACAGTGAAAAAAAGATACTGTATGTTCTGTGGTTTAGCTGAAACCTGGAAGTCCATCTTTTTTGAGCTTGTCTGATGTGCTTATGCCTCTTCTTGTGGTATCCCAGGGCCTTTCATATGGCGAATGAAAGATCATCACCAGGTAGCTGGGAAACTGAGTTCAATCTCTCCTTTCTTTTTCTTTCTGACAGACTTCCTGTATGAGTTTTGGGTAGGTCACTGGCATCTTTGTCTGATTTTTCCAGCTGTAGATAAAGAGCTCTCTTGTCTTGGGAGCTGCTTTTGGGATTTCCTGAGTATAAATGGCTACTACAAGGGGCTGTCAAGGGAGCAGGTAGAAGGGTATTGTAGAATACATTATATAGAAGGGTCGTCTTATTTATTTATTGTGTGCTTTATTTGGAGCTGTACAGAGTTGTTACTGGCTTTCATTGCTGTGACAGGTGTTCTGGATATCACTATCTTTATTCCTGAATAGCAAATGAGGCAGAGATGCTTGGGCTTGCCTATGGATAACTTCTTGTTTGCAGTACCTGGAAATGGAACTTTTCCTATCTGGCTGTTTTGTAGTGGATAGCTTGAGGGTGAGAGAGTGAATGGAAGACATGGTCAGTAGTAAAATTGTAATATCTTAAGAAACGTTGTGGATACAATTTTTCAGTATGCATATTCCACTCTTAGGGTATTCAGTTGTTAAATACTTGCATAAGGTACGTTCCCTAGGGCACCTAAACTCCTTGAGATGCAGGAATCTTTTCCCCATCATCCCAACCAGGAGCCTCCCTCTTCGTGTATAAAACTGGCACCACCATATGAATCACACATCAAAAATATGTGGTTCACCAATGGATCCTCTAGGAGAGAAGGAAGGGGAGGTGTGGCAATACCGAACGGTAGCTCTGAACCATGACACAAAAGACAGAATCGTAACAGGAGAGCGTAGGGCACAGGTGGGAGAATTGGTAGCGGTTTGGAGTGTGTTAAGGAAGCTGAAACCAAGGAATTGATATTCACTTATACTGACGTGCAGTTTTCAAAGGAAGTGCTGAATGGCTTCCCTTCTGGGGCCAAAATAATTGGGGAAGTTAATAGGGTACCCATATGGCAAAAGGAAAAGTGTGAAGAAATCTTAAATATTGCCAGGCAGGAACATTTTTTGTGGGGTGGGTGCCTGCACACCAAACGGGGGTTAACTTAGCTCACCTCTTGAGTAATCAGTTAAGATTCCTTCACCTGCTTAGCTACTATCTGCCCCAGCAAAGAAAACTCTTGGGCTAAAGGTTGAGGAAGAGAAATGGAAACTGTTGTTAACACTGCTACGTGTTAAATGTGGCCACTCTGAAACTAAGGACTTTTTCAAGGAAGCGAGTAGTAGTGGGTGGCCTGGAACTGGAGAACTGTGTAACACAATCATCTCTGCATGTGGAGTATGCTGGACACGCCTGGAAAACAATCCCCTAAAAGTACTGCAGGATGGGAAGAAACTCTGGAATATGTGGCAGGGAGACTGTATAGGTCCTTTTCAGATTTCAGAGAGGAACAATATGTTTCAGCGGGATTAGAAGTTATCTCAGGATCAACCCAAACAATGGCTGTAAAATGGGCGACAGGAGATAGCACTCAAGATCCTGAGGCAATGGTTTAGTTAGTTGCCCTGGCCAGAGTCCATCCGATCGGATAATAGAAGTCACTCCACAGCGACAGTAATACAGGATTGGACAAGGGAGGAGGGGATAGAATGGTTTTTTCCCGCACCCCGTTATCCTCAGGTAAATAGTATAGTGGAACATATTAATGGATTATTAAAATGGGTCTTAAAACCACACAATTCAAGATGGGCCTGGTGACTAACTGAGCAGTCACCAAAATGAGTAGTCACTGAGGAATGAGTGGTTTACCTACAGCCTCTGTCCAAACCGACCCCCTGTTATTCCTGGGAACAAAGAGAACAGGGATACGGTAGAGCCCCTCCACTATCCTGGACAGCCAGTGTTGGTAGAATTACCCACCAAGGGGCAAGTGCCCCTGACTGAAAGCTCCCTCAAATGCCTGGGCAGCCACCGATGCCCATGGCAAAGAACATTAACACTCGGTGGATCATTCCATCGTTTTAAAAGCGGTTCCTGGTGAACCGAGTTCTCTCCTTATTTTTCTTTTTGTCTGCAGAGAAAAGGAATCTAGACCAGCGACTGGGACTACCCGGCGAGCTGAAGGCACATGATCATCACAGTTGTTACGCTTGTCTCTATAATACTTAGCCTCCTGGTTTTTGTAATGTTATCACCAGAATCACTGTTTTGGAAGACATATTTCATATGCCTTGCCACCATGGGAGGAAAGAACCATGATGACTGAAATTTAGCATGGGAACTCATTAAGGGGTCTGTACGAGTGTGGAATCATACTGAGCAGGGTATGTGTATTGCCTTGCCTCAACCTGCCGAGGAAGGGCTGCGATTTTTTGTAATCCCTGTTAAATTTGTTAACTTCCCTGAAAGAGGGCTGGCAAGCCACATCCCTTTGTTATTTTATCCCCTACTTGGGCATTTTATGATGAGAGTTCGGTCAGGTGTTTGCACGGGAAGGGAAGTTTTCTGGTGGATGGACATGAACCCTTGGTAACCTAGGATCTGTTGGAAAAAACGAAGATAGTTTAAATCTTAATGATACCCTTTTTGCTTTTAAAATGAATGGGAGATACTGTGTAAGGGATTGTGAAGTTTCTTACCCCAAAGTGAATTTTATACTGCCTTCAAGAACAATTGGAATCAATCATGTAATCGAAGTGGGGGGAGGGGGACATAACAAATTTGCCAGGAATATGCCAGATAGAAGCTGAGGAAAAGTGTGCCATCCTGAGCCACTTGACAGATCTGAGGTTTCTCTTCTCTGGGTTACTGAGTTTACTTCACTAGGCGTAGAGTTGTGAGGTGGTCTTTGCAGCAACATGGGCACTTGTGCATTTTCTGGATTTTGGGCGTAGGCATTCACGCTTAGCTGTGATCCACAGACACCAGTTTACCAAACTGGGTTACCAGTGGTCCCAAGCTAGCTGTATAACTGATTAACAGAAAGAAAAAACATTGGAAAACTCCAGTCAGGCACCACTGGTGGGAAAATACAGCATCAAAATAGCAAGTATTGTCTGTGTGGATGGGAGAGAGAGACTGACGCAGTGTCGACCAGCAGGGACAAACCAGACATTGAGAAGTAACGTAATACTCTTTAGGGTATGTCTGCATACTCCAAAGGGGAAAATGTTGCGATGGGAGGAAGGAGAAAGGAAGACTTCTGTTCTATACAGCTGGTATGGAGAGGTGAGGCTAATGAGGGTTGAGGTTTTGTTTTGTTTTGTTTGTAGGGTCTGTAATCAGCTGTTTATTTATCTCTAGCTTTTACTCAAAGCATCGGGGCAGGAAACAGAAGCTGTTGTGCAGAAGTGTGCTGGTTAACTGAACTTAAATTTTGAGTTGTTATAGAGTAGATTTTAAGGAAAAAAGCGTAATGTTAGATTGAAATTGTCTTCTGTTTTGGAGTACTCTGACTTTTGTAGCAGACTGCTTAAATCCTAGACTGTAAGTAATTTTGATGTAATCAGTCAATGATGAAAATAATGATTAAAATACTTATTCCTGGTGCAACATTCCCTTTGACCTTTTCAAGAAGTCACTCCCCTCTGAAATTCTTGAAGTAGCATGTCTGTTTCTAATATTTATATGTGATTCTTCATTATACTTTTAATTTTAGGAAAGCCACTATGCACTCACAACTTGGTCCGCCAAATAGGCTAATTAGTCACTTCAAGTAAGACTGGAGGACTTACTCGTTCTGTTGTGGCTTATTCAAGTAAGTGTAAAGGCTTAAAAGGCAAGTCGTAATACTAAAAGAATGAGTAATTGCTTTATGCTCCTGGTTTCTGTGTTGGAACTCAGCCTTCAAAGGCATGTCTTCTGAGTATCTTTCAGTTTTGTTTTGTTTCTCCACGGGCACATTTTCTAGCAATAGTGGACTGGAAGTTTCAAACCTCCCAGTTCTAGGACTAGCGGATCCAGCAGCCCTAAGCAGCGTTTTATTCTTCCTGGTCATGCATCTGTCATCTCGCTGCCTGTCGTGTCGGTGCCTGATAGAGCACTAAACACATCTTTGATCTTGAAGGAGTCTCGCACAGCTAATCCTGGCAGCACACCCAACAGGTGTACAGTACCCCCACTACAGTCATACCGTAAAAGGAAGAATGAGAACGTTGGGAGTGAGGGAAGCCGAGTTCTCTTGTACCTTCCATGATTTCACAGTCTCATTCTGTTTTTGCCATAGTGGCTAGTATTGTGGGAATTACTTGCCACTTACTCTTCTCTGTGACTGCAGGATGCGTTCCGAACTCTTAGGAAACCATCAGGCAGGAGGGAGTTGTGATGCTTAAAATACAAAGCCTTTTCCTTTCCTGACGGCCACACGCTTCCAGGCCAGTGTAAGAGTAAATTAACAATAGCCATGTGGTAAAACATTGCTTTAAGCGTGTATGCAGGTTGTTTTCCTTTAGGTATGATTTGGGGACAACTATCAAGTTCTGATGTAGTGGGCAGTCCCAGATATGTTCAGCTGCAAAATGGAAAAAAGGATTAAAATTATTTTTTCCACTAACCTTCCTTTTTTTTTTTCCCCTTCCCTCCCCCTCACTGCCCTCCCAGATAACTATTATCTTTAAGTCATACCAAGACTGCACAGATCAGAAAGTGTATCAAGCAGTGACTGATGACTTGCCTGCAGCTTTTGTTGACGGCACAACAAGCGGAGGTGATGGGAACACCAAGAGCTTGCGAATTGTGGAGAAGGTCAGTGGCAAATACGTCGAAATGCATGCCAGCTACATTGGGACCACGGTGTACATACGCCAGCTTGGGCACTACCTAACGCTGGCCATTCGCATGCCTCAGGAGTTGGTCACGGCCTACGAGGAGAGCCAGGATCTGCAGCTGTGTGTGAACGGTTGCCCTTCAAGCGAACGCATCGATGACAGCGGCCGCTTGCCATTGCCTGTGATGGGGCCGTTGCTCCCTCAGGGTGGTGCTGCGTATCCCCGGTCAGTGTACACACTGGAAACTGCCACCTCCACATGCTACGAGAAGATGCTGGTGAAGGACCTCTATTTTTACTCGTGTGTATTTGACCTACTCACAACTGGTGATGCTAACTTCACGGCTGCTGCCCACAGTGCCTTGCAGGATGTAGAGGCGCTGCACCCCAGAAGAGAGCACTGGCATATCTTTCCTAGCAGTGGAGGTGTGGGCAAGGGCAGCAAATTCTTTCTTGGTCTTGGACTTGTGTGCTTGACCCTTGTTGCCTTTTTTGTAGGGTTTTTTTTGTCTGTAACAAAGTTTTGAAATATATATTGTCATAATATATCAAGTAAAGATGAATATATATGTATATACTGTATATATGAACGTGTGTTTTGTCTTGGGACATTCCCCAGGTTGTACATAGTGTGTTAACTGTTTTAATGTGCATTTGATGTACTATTCTTTGTATTGAGTTGTTTTGCAGTTGTTGAAATGTTTTATAATGTCCCTGCATTGGGGCCTGATAGAAAGCACTTTATTTTTTATATATTAAATATTTATGTGTGTATCCGTGTAACTAGTATTATACCTATATACATGTGCATACAATAATGAGTGCTCCCTCAAGTACTTCTTGGTTTAACATGTTTTTTTAAACTGAATTAATTTGTGAGGTGTTTTTTATCATGTCTCTTACTCTAGAGACAGCATGTCTCTTATCCTGTGATGACACTGGTGATTTGCTGGGCTCACTAGTTCAAATCATTAAGAATGGAGTTGTATTCTGTTCCTCAAACAAACAGCCATCCCTTCTTCAGAGGGAGAGAGTGAAGTGCTGCTTCCCATTAGCTGAGATGACCATCTTGGATAACATTAATTGCAGAACCTTCTTTGTAACTCTGGCATTTCCTGGTTTCGTGGCGTGAATTTCAAAAGCAGAAAAGGGGATGCGTTCGAGTGAGACTTACATAGCTTTATAGAACCAGTGGTGAGATTGTTTTAAAAGATACTAATGGTCTAGTTGTGTAAGCATGTGAAGTTAAGTATTGCAGCCGCCTCTAACCTCAGGGGTTAAGTCATTCTTCAGGATGGACTGGAGAAATCAGAATCCTGAATCCCATCCCTTGCTTAGATGCTAATTCTGCCTGTACGTTCAGAAGGAGGAGGGGAGCGAGGGCACACGCTCTACCTACATCTCCTGAAAAGCAAGAAGAACAATTTAGCAGCCTGGAGCTTGTTAGTGGCTTGTTAGTGCCTTGATCTGCTGCAAGAAGTGGAATCTTTAATACATGCTACAATAAACCCAGCTCCCAGACAGGCTTATTTCACTCTTAAAACTGTTCATCTGAGATGGGCCTGATATGTTAGAAGTGCTCTCTGAGTAAGCCTGAAATAGGACTTGCCTTTGCTAAGCCAACTGGGGCTAGTGTTTGCCTTGGTGGAGGGAGGTGGAGTTTAATCATGGAATGAAAGCTTCTAGTTTTTATGAAGACTCTTGGCTAGGTTAGGGACTGTTGACTGGTAAGGACAGCAGTGGTGTCCTCAAAGAAACTAATTATGGGTAGCCATACACTTGTTAATTCTGGGAATGCTTGAGATGAAGGTAATGAGAACTGAGCTAAGGCTGAAGGTAAAACTTAATTTTGGGCTGGACAATTGTCAGCTTGTTCTGTCTGTGCTGTCTGGTGGTGCTGTTTCAGATGAGCTAGACTTGTGGATTCCTGCGGTCCCCCGATGGTGGCTGAATTTGAAGTTCTCACGGCTGGAAGCTGATGGATTAACCTAGTGTTGTTTGCAGTGATGCATGTACTTATTGGGCAGGCACCACATACTGGCTCATTTCCTGTCCCTGATTCCTGTATGTATATACATACATATACTATATACGTGTATACTAGCATTGAGTTACAAGCCTCTCAAATATTTTAAAAATTTAGTAACTCCCCTACAGTTTTCCAATTTCTC
>NW_010270406.1:9405-19512 GCF_000690775.1 Eurypyga helias
ATTTCTTGAGAAAATGTTATTTCCACATGTCCATTCTTGAAGTCTGATATTGCCAAGAGAGCTTTAGTTAATGCCAAACATGCATGTTTTGAAGCTGGTGAGTGATCTCTGGAGGAAACTTCAGCTTGGAGGGAACACTTTCACAGGCCCTCCAAATGGCCCCTTTAGAAGGCTGCAGATACCCTCTTTTTCTTTTTTTTCCCCATGCTTGGAAACCCCAGAATGTGTCAGTCTTTGCAAAACCTTCTAGATGTAGTTCATCAATATACCAGTAAGTGTATGTCTGTGTACAAGTGGCTGTGCAGTGTGTAAATACTTTAAATTATGATAGAAGAATAAAGTTGCCTATCCTGCTGAGGAGCATCTGTAATGTGGTGTAAGTGACCCGTGGTGGGGTGCAGACAAGTTGGGAATGTGGGCCATGTACTGGGCAGGCAGTCTATAAACAAAGCCGCCGTTTGTCTCCTAACCGTCACTGATTGGATAGGAATGTGCAGAGTACAGTCACAATATTTCCTTGCAGATGCTTGTTTCCCCTCTGCTAAATAAGCTGCATCATCAAGCTTATGACCAGCAGCTGCGTACCAGACCAGCTTATTGAAGAGACAGTGTGTGGGCAACCAGCTTCAGGAACCATCCCCGCAAGGATCCCACTTGTACAGCTCCTTGGCAGTGTTTGTGGAGATACTTAGAAGATCTTTGACACAGTGATCTGATGTTGCTGCATCCATCTGCAGAGGCATGGTGAAAACCCTCTTTTAAAGTTACTGGGGAACCCTCAGACCAGAAGAACCCTGGAAGAGAAAATTAAATCACTGAAAAACTGAAGAGGTTGAGGCATTCAAAGAATTAATGATTAAAGAAGAGTCCATAGGATTACAGAACTTTGTGCGACACGATGATCTGCTGAGCGTGCGTTCGAGCAGGAATTTTTCAGCTTCAGGGCTAATCTCACAGTTTGAAGGTAAATTGAAAGTGCTGAAGTGTTAAGACAAGTTATGTCAGGTACACACCAAGAAAGATAGACCTAATAATCTCAGCTTTGAACGTTGTTTTGCTAAGCTTGTGTTACAGCTACAGTTTGAGGTGGGTGTGGAATAGTCCTACGTGGTAGACACGTTGTTGAAATGCCCTGCAGAAGCGACTGTAGAAAGCAAAGGGAGCTTTAACTGCGTGTGTGTTGAGTGTACACAGGATGGCCATCGTCTCCCTCAGGGTACACCTTCAGAGAGGTGATCTGCCACCACAAGCACTGCAGAAGGCAGGACAGCACGTTCATCGCTATTTCAGTGCAACAACTAGTAAGCTATTGCAGATGCTACCTGTTGTTGGCCTTTGCCTTAAAAAAAATTAGCTGCTGCCTTGGATATTAGTGTCTTCACGAGGTTACTTTAGGTATCTTCTAGAGCGTTTCTATTACCTAATCCTCTGCAAACAGAGCTCTTAACAGCAGCTGAGGGTCGTTGAGTCTCACAACTCCCTAGTATGTGCGTGTCAGAACTGAGCAGAAAACCAGGTGCTTAATCCTCATTCTGTGTGTCCGTACAGCTCCTAAACACAGGTACTCTTAAAGGAAATAGTATGCTCAATGGACTGTTGAACCAAAAACCACATTTTTCTCTCTTCCCAGACAAGCTGTCTGGAAGAATAATCTGCACAGAGCACGGTGGAGTGGAACACAAGCTGGCAGGCTGCAGGGTCTGAGAACAACCTGGGTTTTGTTACGGACAAGTTGGGGCCCATCAGGGGTGCGTTTCCTTTCAAGCTGCTGCAGCACTGCAGAACAGACCACCAACTATTTACATTCTCTTGCCTTAGCGTTACGGACACCGTGCGTTTGTTTGATGGGTTGTGAGGATGTGAAAGTGGCTGCCCACTTATGGGCCCCCTGAAGTGAAGCAAGCGGTGCTGCGTGCTTTGCACTGCCCCACGAGGGTTTCGTCAGTGGACATGTTTTGAATAAAAGCCCAAGTGGCTTGTGGCTTTCTGCCCTTTTCACAGAGTCCTAGCACGGCTTCAAATTTTGCATTCATTTTCTTCATGAGAGTACAGCTGCGGTGATTCACACTGAAGTTGGTATACTTTGGGTTATTTTATTTCCCATCGGTGTCTTGACTGATACAAACTATACCTTTTTGTCCTTCCCTACTCCAGCCATTAAAGACTCCTGTACAATCCATACACATGAATAGTAATGACTCCCCTTTTTTATCTAAGGTATTCTTGGTTGTTTACAAGATAAGCATTCTCTGTGATATGCTGCTAGTTCACCCATATTCAAAACAAACCACGGTGATGCTGATCAGTGTTTTTCATTGGATTTTATCGTTCGTATTAATTAGCTTGTTTTGGAGGGCAGCTTAGCCACAGATCAAGCACAGGTATGCAGGGAAATCCATTGTGATGCTGATGTAAAACAATTGCATCTGATCTGATTCAGAATTCTTTTGACTACACAGGTAAATTACACTTCATTGAAATTAAAAGCTACTTCGCTGGTAAATTACACTTCATTGAAATTAAAAGTTGCTGATAGTAAATCAGCTGTGACCAGTAACATTGATTACAGATGTCGGATACTTGCAGGGGTATGTATCAGAACTGATAACTAGATATAAAAATTACTTAATATGTGATATGTGGAGTGCCAGTAACTTTCATTTATAGGAATTGTTTTCATGATTACTGCAGTTTTAAAGCTTAATTTTCACTTCTTTCTACACTGTAACAGTAGAAGAATAATCCACTATATACACAAAATGAGTATGTGTCATTGATTCTAGTATGTGCTGAGGGCTGGGTGTACGAAAGATTTTATATGTCTAGTAGGTGTGTGAAGTGTTTAAATCCAAAATTGAGATACACAGTAAACCCTTCTCAGCTTGAACATAGACATTTATTTAGGATCTCTACCTCTCTCTTCTTCAGTAAAGTCTCTCAAGGAACCTGTGTTTTTGCCACTGAGCAAAAAGTCCAAGTGCAGTCTTGAGGGTTGTACCTGCACCCTAGCCAGATTCATGTGTTCACCTGTGTTTCCTTGCAGGACCTTCTTGGCAGGTTCCTGACCTGCTGACTTAGGTTTGGCAGATGATGGTAACAGTTGTTTATAGTGTGGTGATAAGCATTCTGCCAGAGTTTGCGAGAGGCAAGTTAAAATTCTTCCTCTGCCTCAATCTTCTGTGTCTTGTGAGAGTTCCAATGCGCTAACAGCTGGCAGCTGTTATCAAATGCCATTCTGTGTCGTTATAAAGCGGTAGCTTTGTCCAACCAAGGTCTTAGGTGCCTTGGGAGATTGAAGGCATACTTCATGCCTGAGAGTTATTTCACCTAAATGCAGTAGGCTAAATATGTGGGCTGCCTCTGTAATCATGGAGCAAATGGCAGTGTTGTAGGTTGGGTTGAACTGTCTTCCGGAGGTGCCCACTCATACCGTTCAGTGGAGGGGAAGCCCAGGCAGCTGATTTTTGAATAGGTGAGGTCAGACGAAATTAGTCCAGCCCTGATGGGTACGTACTAAATCCCAGCCTAGGTTCCTGTTCAGGACTACCTATGTTTGCTGGAGACAAGGCAGCTGACCCAGCGTGTCCTGCACAGCACCATGGCTGTCTCCCAGGCCTGACTGATGGGTAGATACACCTTGGTCTCGGAAAGCCTCACACCTAATCTTGGCCTGGCCTGTACACTGAAACTTTCAATATTTGATTTATCATGAAAGAATACCTGAAGAAGGCAACAAGCCCACCCCATCCTGTCTGTACTGGCCCCTTCTCCCTGCCTAAAGCAGCTCTATGCAAGGGGAGAAAATAGGAAACAAGAAAAGATTGAGTGGGATCATCGTGGGAAAGGCTTCTAATCTTAATGTTAGTCTTCAATTCCCAGCCTGTTTACATTTTCCAGTGAATGACACCAAGTGTATAGGTTTGCACAGGCGTAAGGGCTGTGTTTTCTAATTGGTGTGTTTCATCTTTCAGGCTGTCCTTTGGTGTGACCTTGCTGCCATTGCCATACAAGTGTTTCACAGAAAGCAGAACAGTTTGAACAGGTGAGATTGCCAAATTATTAATGTATTTGACTCGAAAGTAAGAGATCTGTGTTTGTTGGACTCCCTGCTCTAAGTTACATAAAGGAGTTGTTTAAACAAAGGTTTCCTGCCTTCCCAGCTGACTGTAAAAATCATTGTTCTACTGGTTTTATCAGCTTTTATCTGGCAATGGTACATTAAAATGCAAGCTGCCTTCTCAGCTGGGAACTCTGGTGGAAGTCTCCTCTGGGCTGGAGTTGTCAAGTCCTAGGATAATTTTACCCCACTATTTCCTACTACATAGTTAAAAGCTACAAACCTGTGCACTAGCCTGACAGTCTTACTTGCTCCAAGGTATTTCACTCTCAAGAGGTCTTAACTGGATAGCAGTGCCACCCCAGTATCTGCATGCTGTGCCAGCACTGCAGCGCGAAGAATCCAGTCCTGGATTGCTGGGAAAACTCTCCCTTGTTCTTGGTCTGCTTTCTCTTTTTCAGGAGACCTAAGGGTTGCACAATGCTGTCTATCATCATATTACCCAAATCCGTGATGGAAGTTTCGCTTCCTTTATCCGTCACCTGACACATTTATTTTAAAGATCTTCTCTTAGACTCTGATGGTTTTTTTCTCTGTTCTAATCCCTCTTTTATCACCTGTAAGCTTTCCTAGAAATCTTCATTTCAAACATGAAAATAGACATTATGACCTTCTTATATTTTGCCTTAGTGATTGTTTTAGAGTCTGATTGGTGTTGCAGTGGGAAAATTAAAAGGACTCACTTCACAGACTAGAAAGATCTGAAATTAATTGTGCCAGCTGTCTGGTTCTCAAATTTTCAGTTTTGGAATTAATTACAAGAAGATTGGTCCCTTCTTGAACTGAAAGTACAGCTAAAATACATACTTTACGTATGAATTAGGTTTGAGAAAAACACACAGACCATAGGAAGCATGAAAATCTCACCTGTCAAATTGAAATACTCACCAAGCTGAAAAGAAATACAAAGAACCTTACCGTCAATCTTCAAATAATTAACATTTAATTGATGATCAAACATGTCCAATGCTTCAGAAAAAGAAATGATCTATATTAAAAGCATTCAGTGTACTGCATTCTTTGAAATTACTGACCTTTGCTAGAAATTTTAGGGAAATCAATGTTTACTGTTCATGCAAACATTTCTGAGTAGGTTTCTTTTAACCATTTATGTTTAAGCTTTCACAGGCGCGCAGTCTTGAATCCATGCTCTGAATTTTCTAAGGGAAGCATTTCAGCAGCTCGCTTGCTGTTTAACATAGCTGGAAGCATAACCTCCTCCACTGGCTCAAACTGCTCCTCTGGATGTCAGGCAGGAGAAGCAACGTTCCCACCCCATCTCAATCCCCTGTCTTCTACTCAAGATGAAAAATGGAATCCTCATTATACAAATGTGTCTATCATATGAGAAGATTGAACAGCAGAGTAAAGATGATAAAGTATATTCTGTTACAAAGACTACATCATTTTAAGTGAATTTACAAGACAGAATGAAGCTGAGCTTAGTAAATAAACATCTAGCACGTCAAGCACCACTTTCTGATTAGTAAATGCACCAATACTTCATGCTCGCTCATTAAAACCCCTCCATATTTTCACTTTCTAAAATCATGGCGGAAGGCAAAAAGGGCTGTTAGTATCTAAAAAATGGTCATAGGCAGAATAAAGTGCTTGAGAGATTTGAAATGTACAAGCAAGCACTTAGAGCAGCTGCCACAGGACTTTTTCTTGGTGACATGCATGAAGGGAAGAAATAATCAGGAAGAAATGAGGATAACCCATCAGAACCTGTCTTTTCAGGCACATTCCACTCAATCCGTCAACTGCATTCAATAACTACAGTAAATTGTTCTGTCTTACCATTTTTACTGAGGTGACAGAACAAAGCATTTTTAATATAATAGAGACTATTTGGTGCAAATGGAGAGTACCTCACTATCTCATTAACATTCTTCATTGATAAGCTAAAAGCTAACAATGCCTAAAACAGCTGGTGCAGAGGCAGATCTTTGCTAATACATACCTCTCTGTGGGAGATCGGGAGGAACCATGAAAGCGCTGGAACTGGCATGAAAAGGACTGTCTCTGTGGAACGGTAATTTCAGGGCCTGTCTTCCAAACCCGGTACCTGCCTTGCAGCTACGTTCAGTGTCTGCCAAATGTCAAAAGACTCGGTGCCTTACGGACTTATTTTGCTGTCACACTCCTAAAGCAAATGGACGATACCCCGGAGTAGTCGTCCACAGTGTTGGGTGAGAGGACAAACTACTCTGAGAAAACGCTTTCCGCAGATGATGCCAAGTACGGAGTCCAGAGATTGCTCATTCGGTCATTCTGTGTAGTTTTGGCATCTGGGAACATCAGGGAACACCTGGTGTGTGGGATGCCAGCAAGGCCAGTAACCAGATGCCTAATGTTAGTTTTAAGATTATGTTCAACCAGTCGCCATCTCTACAACAGATGAGAAGGGAGAACCAAGGGGAGGTTGCAGCTGGTCCACATTCGCTCCCTTACGGAGGTACAGGCAGGAGTCTGAGTCTCACTCATGTTCAAAATGTACTGTGTTCAAAAAAAATTCCAGAACAAACCGTTTTATCAGAACAGTCCAGAGGAGGCCACGAAGATGCTCAGAGGGCTGGAGCCCCTCTGCTATGGGGACAGGCTGAGAGAGTTGGGCTTGTTCAGCCTGGAGAAGAGAAGGCTCTGGGGAGACCTTATAGCACCTTCCAGTACCTGAAGGGGCTACAAGGAAGCTGGGGGGGACTTTTTACAAGGGCCTGTAGTGACAGGACAAGGGGTAACGGGTTTAAATTGAAAGTGGGGAGGTTTAGATTAGATATCAGGAAGAAGTTCTTCCCAGCGAGGGTGGTGAGGCACTGGAAGAGGTTTCCCAGAGAAGCTGTGGATGCCCCATCCGTGGAAGTGTTCAAGGCCAGGCTGGATGAGGCTTTGAGCAACCTGGTCTAGTGGAAGGTGTCCCTGCCCATGGCAGGGGGGTTGGAACTAGATGGTTCTTAAGGTCCCTTCCAACCCAAACCATTCTGTGATTCTATGATTTTTTTTCTCACATCTGCTGAGTGTTTTAAGCCAAGAGCCAGTGAAAATACTTGGGTTTGTAATTAGAATTCCCATATGCTGTTTTTCAGACAAGTGAATGAGCTTGTCTCATGGCCCAGCTTGCCCCAGCAGAAACACCTAACACTGGCCACACTCGCCTTCTTGACACAATCGGAGATCCTTCCAGGAGGGCGCAGGAACAAGCTAGGAGACAAAACCCTAGGCCAGGAGATCTGAGTCAGTCCTGATAGCTGAAAGAAGATCAAGGGATAGAGAAACACTGAATAAATGTCAGTATGTGGAAGCACCAGGTAGGTATAAAATTATCTAAATTATTTTGGTGTTCAGAAGACATTGCTACTAACTGATGTGTGTGTCTCATGTCCCCCTTGTTGTGTTGGAGTAACACCAATTCATCCCATAAAGCATACATTTTGAAGTGTTTGCAGCACGGAGTGCATCACTGCACCTGGGAAGATTTGGGGGTTTTTATTCTGTGATCATACACTGAATAATGGTAAAAGAAACACTGAATTTACTAGGTGTGCTCTCTGCTGTGGATGAAGTGGGCTTCCCTAGAAAAGTACTTTGGGGCTCTCTCATTAAGGCCGCAGCATGAGAGTTGCGTAGAGGGGTCTGAATTAAGATTTTGCAAGAAAACTTAGCTCTGGAATCTCCTAACTTTTAGGAGATTTGTTTTGCAATTATATAGGTGTCAGGTCACTCTTATGGGAAAAAAATGGAAAACACTGTTACCTGAAAATATTCTTGCCTCATTCCCAAATGTTTACATGATATTCATTGAAAACATCTGTAACGAAATGAGAGCTGTCAGTCCATCTGTTTATTCTGTATGTTGCTATACTGCAAACCCATACATTAAACCTCCAGGTTACGAATGGAAAAATAACCTGGCTGACAGTGAAGGCAAGCACAGTCCAATGGCAACGCCTTTCCTATTACGGAAACATAGGTTGTGGTTCTAATAGTGAAGTCTGGTTTGGGTTTTATACTTAATTAACATTGTGTTCTCCCTATTAAGTTTTCACCACATTACAAGAGTGATCCTCAAGTACAGATGGAATATCAAAAAAATTGAAAGCAAATTCAATTATTGGCATTTGAATTGATCTATAAGATACATCATACCTCCTTGTTACAGGTACTGTAACTGGAAATAACACAAAATCTTTAAACTTCACATTCTCCTGTTGTGTCACTATGACAGAGCAACCAGGGTTGGTTTTTTTCCTGCTTGCAGTCATGATTCTGGACTTCCTCTCAAATTTTAAAAACTGAAGAAGGGCAGTCATCATGAGTCTGCAGATTTCATTGCAGGAAGAGTATAATCACCACCCCCTGCCCCTGGAATCCGGTTCAGTTAAAGATTTAAAGCAGAAAGCTCTCTCTCGTCTTACCAGCTCCTTTGTAAACGGTACCCAAAAGAGGTGGGGCAGTTGGTTCCCGACAAAAGAACCGAAGGGCGCTTGGGGCTGTGGACCTCTGACAGTTCTGTTATGGACGCTCAGTGCCATGGTAGTTGTGTGTGTTGCTCAGTCATCAACTACACTTCACAGTTCCAAGACTGACAAGACAAAAAATAAGATACTGACAGGCGTAGATAGTTCACAGAATAAGTATCTCAGAAATTTCTAAGATTATATTAAGCTTCAGTTAAAAGAAAGGTGACTTGATCAGAGCTTCAAAGTCCTTTTGGTTCTCTGTGACTAGAAGTTAAAGAAACATTTGTTAACTTTAATTGGTAGTCATCAATGCTAGGATGACTGCAACCCAAAACCAGTAGCTAATTTTGAGTGGTGAGTGAGAAGAATATTTTTCAAATGCTCTAATTGCTTCGGCAAATGCTAACTCCATTGCAATTAAAACTCAGGGGTCTTAGACTACTCCAGTAATAAAACCTCTCTGACTAATTTCTTACATGTGATCAGTGGTGCGTGGTTTTCTGACATGATTTCTGGATGTTTATTTTCATACTTAAAACTGAACTTACTGAAAAAGTTGTGACAAATATTTACTTTTATCAAATAAAGAATATCCGAGTTTGTTCTTTGTGCGTATCTAGATCTAAATTTAAGCCTAGCTGGACCAAAAGTTTATATGTTAAAACCTCTCAAAGTCTTGCATCAGTGGTTTGCTTAAGTCTTCAGTAGTTAACGTATTTTTCAGCTGACTTTCAGTGAAGCTCAGGAAATATGCTTTGACTTCATCTGTGCTTGGGACAACAACTTTTTGATTGTCGTATTTCCTCCACCATTAAACCACCCTGACGGACTGTGGAACTGCCAGAAACGGGGCTGGTGCAACGCTAAGCAGCATGTGTACCACGCCTCTGTGCCCTGAGCCACTCCGGCTTTACCACTTCTAGGCATTTTGCCAGCTCCTTGTCAGCAGTGTAAGGACAGACTTGAGCGTATCTCACCTTCTCTTTCTCGCCCTCATTCCTCAACGTGATTTTTAGCCTGGAGGTCATTACGGCAGCCCCCACCTGGGCCCTATGAACGGAAATCACAAAGGAACGCTTCATTAAGTATTGCCCAGGAACACACCATGCTTCCCAGAATCCCAGATAGGTTACATGAGTAACTTCCCCCGGCAATGTCCTTCTTTTCTGTTCCCTGAAAACTCTCTTGGCTGATTCTGGGGAAGTGCAGTTTGCCAGAGTTTCCAAATGTATCTTAGATTTTACAAGGATCATAGAATCATAGAAACAAAGGAACGCTTCATTAAGTATTGCCCAGGAACACACCATGCTTCCCAGAATCCCAGATAGGTTACATGAGTAACTTCCCCCGGCAATGTCCTTCTTTTCTGTTCCCTGAAAACTCTCTTGGCTGATTCTGGGGAAGTGCAGTTTGCCAGAGTTTCCAAATGTATCTTAGATTTTACAAGGATCATAGAATCATAGAATGGTTTGGGTTGGAAGGGACCTTAAAGACCATCTAGTTCCAACCCCCCTGCCATGGGCAGGGACA
>NW_010270406.1:20076-21823 GCF_000690775.1 Eurypyga helias
ACACAGCTTGGTGTTGTCAGCAAACTTGCTGAGGGTGCACTCAATGCCGTCATCCATGTCACCGACAAAGATGTTAAACAGCACAGGCCCCAACACCGACCCCTGAGGAACGCCACTCGTCACTGATCTCCACTCAGACGTTGAGCCACTGACCACCACTCTCTGAGTGTGACCACCCATCCAGATCTTTACCCATTGAGTGGTCCATCTGTCAAAGCCATGTCTCTCCAGTTTCGAGACAAGGATGCACAAGCTTTGCTCACTGCAATGGCCAGCCAAGTCAAGGTGGGTGTTGGCCAGCAACAGGAAGAGCACACTTGAGAAACCACCAGCCCTGGAGAGGCAGGAGGCCTCGGAGTTGGAAGCCCTTGAGAAAAACTGGTTGAAGGGTGCGGTTAAGGGTATTGAAGGCTGAAATAGCGTTGGGAAGATGGATTCAGAAGCAATAGTGAGAGGGAGAGGAAGGCTGAGAAAAACGCTTTCCTTCCTTGCCTTGGGCAGGTTGACAGAAATGCACACTGACGAACACTGTGTGGTGGGAATTAGGGCTGGGAAAACTGAGGGCATTCAGCACCAGGCTGGGCTTGCATACTTCAGGTTTGAAGAGTAGGGATCAGAGGCACCCACAGTGACCTGGGGTGTCATCTCCCCAGTGATCACTTGGCTCGCACCCAAGAAACAAACAAACACCCCGCTCTGATTCCACCCGACAGAGCTGTGGGACAGTTGCCCTGCCAGCAGTGCCTTTTCTGTGGGTGCATACGTGGTACCTCTAACAGTGGTGGCAACACCGAGCTCGCACAGTTGGTTACACCCATTTGCTCAAGTTTAGAATTACTATTTTTGGCAGGAAACCCTAAACAGAACAGTACGTTGCACGGCTTCAGGCAACAGTGCATGTTGTCACCGGGTTTTGTTTACAGGTTTCACACAAAAAGGCACTAGGTTGTGTTGGAGATTTGCAAACGGACTCCAGACACGGGCTAGTGCAGCTGGATTCCTTTCCCCCGTGAGAGTGTGCCCCTGTGGTTGTTTGCCAACCAGGCCCATGACCCATCCCTTGCGAACTCTTTTACCAGTGGCCAAATGTTGCCCAGTACCGGCAGGTGGAACGTGTGAATTGTTCCGGCAGTCTGCGTCCTGCTGCCCTTTCCTCAAAGGGCACTCGGGTCCTCCGCAGCCATGCGGCGGGAGCCAAACTGGTCAGCACCTCCCTCACATGCTAACATACGCCTCCAAGGAGAGCTTCGGGAGGGTCTGGTGAAGCAGAACACCACCGCCTGCATCCCTGCACCCGTGCCATCCGCAATGACGTTAGTTCCGCAACCGAGCAGAGGTCCAGGCGCACAGGAACTTCCCTGTTGGGCGGCGTGCCTTTGCTGCAGCCGAAGGTGGTGGGTCCCTTGTTACAGCAGGATTAAAGCAGTCAACCAAGGAAAGGCTCATGAAGTCGTACCATGAAGCAGAAGAAAACAAGTCTGAAATAGTCTTGACAATCCACAACAAACGCATGTAAATGTTCTGTATTTATCCGTTTAGGTAAATAATGACGTTCTGGGGCAAAATTAAAATTATGCACTTGATCAGGACTTGCTGCTTTTCTGTAAAACACCACCCCCCTCATTTTTTTCTACTATACGTATTTGTTTGCATTTTGTATAAGATTTTTTAAAAATACCCTATTCTGCTGCTGTACTTTAAGTGGGAATTACATTGACACAAATTTTCACAGAATCACAGGATGGTT
>NW_010270407.1:0-921 GCF_000690775.1 Eurypyga helias
TCTGTTGTGGAAGATGCTTTTATTTATGGCTCTTCTTGCCAGGATTTTTGGCAGGTGCTGGCTTTTTCTTGCCAGTTGTTTTTGACCCTGGAGTACACACGAGCACGTGGGCTGTGGTGTCTGCGAGGTTCGCCAGACCCGAGGAGCTTGTTGTTCCCGGTGTTTGTTTTTTTTTTTATTGGAGTCGGGGAAGCAGGTGATGAACGGTTGGTGAAACGAGTCGGGCAGGTCTTGGCCCAGGCTGGTAGAGAGGGAGGCTGTTCCTGTCGGGTAAGGCTGTCTGCCGGGATGTGGGGAGTTCGGGAGGGTCCGGGTGGTCCCGTGCCATCCAAAACCCACTGGGGATGGTGCTTGCCGTGAGGTGTGGAGACGGGAGCAGTCGGCGGGGGCTGCTCTGGCTCCTGGCAGCGGCTGGAGGCTGACCTTGCTCCTGGGAGACGATGGCAGCGCCATAAACGGGCTCTGATCTCATTAGGCCTGGGCCGTACGTGGGGTTTAGGGCCTGTCACCTGAGGAGCGACAGTTTAGTGATTTGCGTCGGGCTGGGGACAAGCACCGTCGACTGTCACGTCCTCGGGGGGTGTCGTGGGGGCTGTTGGCTCGGCCGAAGCTGCCCCGCAGGTGACCGGGAGCTGGGAGGTGACAGCCAGCCCTTCATACTGATGGGAGGCTGTTGCGCTGGGGACAGCGGCGGTGACCCTGGCAGGCTGTGCAGCGAGGGGGGACAGGGATGGCCTCACTTGGGGGGGTGGGGGCACAGGTTCTGGGGTGCAGCGTGGGGCTGGGTCTCAGGCCAGCGCTTGGACGCTCCGGTTTATCCCCGAATGGCTCCAATAAAAGAGGGCTGGACCTTTTACTGGTGCTGTAAATCCTGCGCTGCTGCCTGTCGGAGCCGGCGTTTCCTGCTTCCCCGCCGGAGCA
>NW_010270408.1:0-336 GCF_000690775.1 Eurypyga helias
CCCATCCTCCCAGCCGGGAGCCACGGGGCCAGCGGTGCCTAAAGCTGGCCCCGGCGAACAGGTTTTGGAGAGGCCCCTTCCTCATCCTCAGTTCGCCTGTTAAGGTGACCCGGCGTTGCGTTCCTGTCCCGGTGCGATGGCGAGTGGCCAAGCACCAGCACAGACGGATTCGCTGGGCCACGTCTCCAGAACCGCCGCGGGGAGAAGGGGGCTGGCACCGGGTTTGGCCGCAGCCGGACTCAGTTCATCCGCTGACCGGGCCAGGTGAAGCGGTACTGTGCAGCCAAAGTGCAACCTGCTTTACAGTCTGCAACCTGTTAAAGGAACAGTTAGTGT
>NW_010270408.1:500-1768 GCF_000690775.1 Eurypyga helias
GAGAAGGGGGCTGGCGCTGGGTTTGCCCGCAGCCGGACTCAGTTCATCCGCTGACCGGGCCAGGTGAAGCGGTACTGTGCAGCCAAAGTGCAACCTGCTTTACATTCTTCAACCTGCTAAAGCAACAGTTCATCTTTGAAATTCGTGGTCACAGAAATGGCACCGAGCTCAATCTTCTAACAGATTCGCTCCCTGAGGAACAGAACTCGGCACCGACTCACTTGGCATCTTTTTGAAATCTCTGGCATGATTACGTGCAGATTTCCACCCACTGGTACCCGGCTTTCGGAGAAGCGGGGTGCATCTTCCAGCGCCCTGTGAGCAGCAGGTGTAAGCTGGAGGAGTGACACAAATTAATGCTGGGTGTCCCGTGGTGGGAATGCTGGGTGTCCCGTGGTGGCCCAGCACACGCAGCGAGTTTGCACTGCACGAGCATGTTTGTGGCTGGGAAGGACCTTGAGGCACAACTGAGAGAGGTTTGCTGTGCCATCTCCGTGCCTTTCCTTGCCCCCCAGCCCCAAATCCGGGGGGCAGGGCTCTGCCCACCCTCTGAGCCGGTGCAAGAGCTCAGGGCATGGGGTGCCCGGCCAAAGTGCCGCGTCCCTCCTTGGAGAGCTTCGCACTCACACGAGCGCTGTGCCCACCCCACGGCTCTCTGGCCTCATCCAGCCCCACGGCCAGGAGCCTCCTGCGTGGCTGGGACCTGCAGAGAATAAGCACAGTTACCATTTAAAAACCACAGCCTGCCCCAAAAAACCCTGTTACCTGCAAAAGGCTGTTCCCTTCTGCCGGGTTTCCTTGTCACCTCCGGCCATGGGACAAGTGTTCCCAGGGCAGGTGGGGACCAGAGCAGCAGGGAACTGCGTGGGGGGCAGCACTGGGGTGCATGTTGGACAAACAGAAAGGAAGGGGCAACCCCATTTTTCCAGCTGTAAACAGAAATACAGGTACTCATACTTTTGAGGCGACTGACCCAGCCTTGAGTCCACAAGGCCCTTCTCTTGATGCGGGAGTGCTTCCTACTTTCCCATCCCAGCTAACCACCGAGGCGGGAGCCGAGGCACAGCAGTGGCCCCCGGAAAGGCATCGGTGCCCCAGTGCAGTGCCGCTGTCTGAGGAGATGGTCGGGGGGTGAAACAGCTCTACATTTCTTCCTCAGAGGGAGATTAACCCCGCTGGATCCAAGGGCAGCCACTGCCCATGGCTGAACAAGGAATTCTGATCACCCGTTTCTAAATGGGGCTTCGGATCAAGCTGGGTCGGCCCCC
>NW_010270408.1:1855-3560 GCF_000690775.1 Eurypyga helias
AAGACCCCACCGAACGCCCCACCAGCGGCAGGATCCCCCCACCTGGCCCACACCTGCCAAGTCTCTCCCACCAAGACGGGCACAGAGGGACAGGGAGGACGATGGTGACGTGGGAGAACACCGGCTGAGCCGCCTGTCAGCCGAGCTGGCCATCGCTCCAGCCCACGCACCATCGGCTGCGCCGGCTTCTGCTGCTCTGGGGACGTGGTTAGTGGTGGGCTGGGCAGTGTTGGGTGAGTGGTGGGACTCGATCATCTTGAAGGTCTTTTCCAGCCTAAATGATTCCACAGTTCCGGGCTTTAAGCAGACAGAAGGGTTGGGTGCGTGCGGCTGGGGCGGGCTTCAGCTGGCAGAGGCGCCTTGTCCTGCTTCACCGGGCCCAGGCATCCCCCGTCTTGCCCATGTGATGGAACGGAGCGGCCGAGCTCTGGGCACACTCCGCATCTGTCCCCTCCTCCCTCTCCCGGTGGCATTTAGGTGTGTCCTGGAGACTTCAGTAACCTGCTCCCCTGACCCTTGCACTCCCTTCCTGTCGGCTTTTGGGGTTTGGGGTTTTAAAAATTCTTCTTTCTTCACACTTCTTTCTTAGACAACTTATTCCTCCTTTGCTGAGGCGACTCCTCAGCCGAGAATAGCCAAAGGCAGCTCAGCAGCCTGCGCACATTCCCCTCGCGCGCTTGCTGCTCCGCAAGAGGATGCGGAGAGCTCCTTCCCGTGACAGACTGGGGCTGGTTTGCTCTGCTGCCAGTTCCTGATGTACGTGTTTTCCTTATGCCAAAGCTTGCACGGAAAAGACTATCTGATGCTTCGAGCCGTCTGCACCATCCTCCTCCTCCTGCGTGTCCCATCTGCCCTCGCACACCCACGCAACGGGCCGAGGGCTCACGCTCAACTGCCTGGGGTGGGAGGATGAAGAACTCCCAGCGAGCGAGCTCACGCACACGAGGAACAAACCCCCTCATTTACAGCGCTAGTGTCTTCAACCTCCAGTCCTTCGGTCCCGGGCTGCAGCCCAGCGCTGCCGTGCCCACGGGGACGTGCAGAAGCGACACCCAAACGGTGCTCCTCGTCACCCCCGAGCGCAGGCTGATGTCTGCTCCCCGGGCAGAGTGCGAAGGGCGTCGGGCCAGGTGGAGGAGCAGATTTAACGATTACGAGGCACACGCATCCCAGACGCGGAACTGGGAAAACAATACAGTAACTGCCATTTTTGGGAAGTTGCTAACTGGGAAAAAAAAAATCAAACCCAACCGGAGACACAGAGGCCAAAGAAGTGTAGGAATAACTCTTCCGAGGAGAGTGAGCTGGAGTCTGGCAGGGATCCCCGCAGCTTCTGAGCTTGTTCAATTAAAATCAACACTGAATGGGGTTCTTTCCCTCCCATCACTCAAGCTGCATTCTTCAAAGGGGTAGCAAATGAGTGATATGCATATGAAAGCGCCGTGGAGGATGAAATTACAAAATGATACAGGGTTTGGGTATTTGCACTTTGAGATACCAAATCTTCTGAGGGAAAATATTTGAGCAAATCCTGAATGAAGAACCCTACAGAGGGGGAAGGAAGAGCTGAGGGATAAATCTAATAAAGACGAGACAAAGCCACTACCAAGCGCTATTGAATCACCCGGTTTAACCATGGCGCAGGGTTTCCGGTCTGGGATTTACTCCTCGGTCTGGTCAGGGCCCCCAGCCCCCTCCCTGCCAC
>NW_010270409.1:0-8209 GCF_000690775.1 Eurypyga helias
TCTGTGAATCTGTGTAAACTTTCACCCATGTCTCCAGTGGGTCCCCAGTGTGACATGGAGCTGACCTCCTGTTGTGGAGTCAGACCCTGCTTCTTGGCATGGAAATAGGTGTCCAGCCTGGATGTCCATCCCTCTGCTTTGCCCTACATAACTGAACCTACAGCAGAAAGAAGGTTGTCCCTCAGGGCTCAGATACTCTGCATGATCCCAGATCCCAGCCTTCACCAGATTCTGGCTGCAGCTGGAGGTTTCCCACTGGCAGCCACCTGAGGAGGGCAGGCAGGGGTGCACGTTTAGCTCTGTGTCCCACTCTCTCCAAAGCAGCTGTGCCCCCCTGACTGGTCCTTCAGCCTCCCCCCTGGTTTCACGTAAGTGCTATGGCTACGACAAGAAGAAAAAAAAATGTTTTTAACTGCTCTGCCGGCATCCTTGGGGCCTTCGTGAGCGAGGCTTTGATCGACACGGTGCACCAGAGGGCTCTGTGCCAGGCTGATGAGAAACGAAGAGATTGTAATGAGATTCCTTTTGTAATTCTTGTCAAGGCACAAATCCAGCGAGCCTTGGTAAATCAGCGAAGCCTTTCGTGTTTCCCATCTTGATGGAAACATCAGTAGAGAGACACTTGGTGCTAAATTGTCTGCTCATTGGCAGGTATCCAGTCCTGAGAGCAAGATGAGGGTAGAGGGAAATAGGGGAGGGTAGTGCATGGGATGAGACTTCCTCCAGCCTTGAGGGCCAGATCCAGGCATGCGGTGGTCCAACGGGGCACATCCTTGTAGAACAAGAGTGCCCTGCAGGTAAACTTATACCTGGGGTGCTCTCTGAGCTGGCAGAACCAACAAGAGAGACTCAGGAGCTCAACCCAGAAAGGGATACAGGAAAAGAGCAATGCCCTAGAGCAATGCCCTTTGCATTGGTGATCGCAAAGCAGTTGTCCACCTTTTCTTCTTGTCCTGGGACATCACAGTCTCAGCAAAAGCAGAGGTCCCTAATATCAGTATCGTGTTTCTTAGTGTTTAGGAATTACGATATATATTTAAAAAAAGTCAGGGAAGAGAGGTGAGGACTAGAGTTTGAGGAGGAATCAGGTCCTCAGGACCCTGAAAGTGGTTCATGAAGTGGCTGCCTTGCCCTGAGGGCACTGCCAATCTGTATCTTCAGCTTAGCTCTGCTACTAGTCCCATGACAGAGGATGGGGCTTCTGGCGACTGCTTGATGAACAGTACCCATGGGGCCCAAACCTATATGGTCAAGTGCCGTGGGGCTGTCACCACAGCCAATGTGATGGTTCAGATACTGTTGGGCTTTATCAGAGCTGTGACCTCAATTCCCTTCAGTCCTCTCACCTACCCCGGTCTTGTTTGTTGAATTATTTAGGTCTCCTTGCTAAGATATAAAACACCTCCTCGTTAGCCTGGTGAAAAATGTACCTAGTTAGCGACATCTATCCTGCCTGGATCCATTTCAGGTATGTCTAGCAGTGATGGATGCACAGACCGGGAAGGCTTTTCTCCTCCCTCTCTCCAGCCCCAGCCTTGTATGTTCCCTGTGAGAGGATGCTGTTCCAGAGATTTTATTTATTTACCTTTGAGAGGCTGTGCATCTTCTCCTGCTGAGACCTGCCAGGTTTATGAGCCATCCAGCCCCTCTGAGCTTGGCTGCCTGGATCAGCATCCTGAGATGCTGATGTCCTTTGGAATGGAAAGAGATGGGGTGGGTGGACACGTTGGGAGGGCAGCAGCCAAGTTCCCCTTGTCTGAGCTGACAGTGCTGAGCCAAGAGGACTCAATTGCCCAGCCCACTTGATAGCTGAGATCCCTCAGCACCAGTTCCTGCAATTTGTATGATCTGGGAGTAATTAGATGTTTTTCTGTCTTGAACATGCATAGTGTCTGCTTGTGCTCAGCTCTGATCTGCCATTTGACAGTTCCCAGCTTGGTGAAAAATATTGCAATTAAATGCTCTTTCAGGTCAAATCGTATTTCAGGCTGGAAAACAGTGACCAGCTCTAACTGAAGGCGCAAAGGCTGAGGGGTGGCTGTGCATAGCCTCGCAGCGCTGTGCCGGGCAGTAAGGTTTGGCATTCCAGTAACAACCAAGTCCTTCTGGTTTCTGTGTTGGTTCAGTCTATCAGACAGATGACACCTTTTTGGATGTGGTGGCATAAATTCGGGAAGGGGGATTCAAGTACTTTGAAAATCTGCATCTCTCCAGGCTCCTACCCCTGCCATTGCACTATGACTGTTACTAAATGCACTGTATTGCATCCTGATGCCTAGTGGGCATCTTGGGTTTCTTCTCCCTGTTGTCCCAAGCTTTTACCTTCTCCACCTTACACAGAAGCATAACTCTGTGATGAGTGTTTACAGAAGAGAGGTGACAACTGGGACAGCCACACCATACCCTGATGGGAGGCGGGAGGCAGTTAACATTTGGGGGACACAAACATTTACTCCTCCATGTTAGTACATGGGCTGCACTTTCTACCTGCACCCAGGAAGCTGTTGAAGACTTTGAGAATGTTATGCTGGAGAATTGCCTGAGCATGTCTGTGGGACTTCTTGCTTTAAAGCTCTATTTCGCTGCATTTTGTTTCCATAGATTAAGCTGCTACAGCAACCAGCTGCCCTTACCCACCATTCCCTCCCTCCTCCCTCTCTTTCAGGAAAGCAGAGCAGAGCTCTGTATAAACTGCTGCTCTCCAGATCCCTTTGAACGTTGTCAGAGCCCCCTTCTTCTGTGCGAGCAGAGCAGGTTTCAATATACATGAGACTAAGCAGGCACTAAAAAAAAAAAAATCCCAAACCACAAACATCTGGGTGAGCTCTTGAAAAAAAGGACTCCCTTCCTTTAATTTTTTTTTTTTTAAACAAAATTACCACCAGCAACACAACAACAAAAAGCTTTCAAGTCTTTTTCAGACACGTGTCTGAGATTTCCGCCTTTGACAGAGGATGCTTTGCGTAGGGTGCCTTGTGTCGAGCTGTGCTCATTTCAGTTGTTTCCCAAACAACAGATGCTTGTAAAACAAGAGCAATAAAGCGAGCCATGGCTGATCCTGCTTTGTCTTAAAAACTAACTTGCAAGACACTCCTGTCTGCTCTGTTTCTCTGGAGATGTAGTAGTAAGTCTCTGCCTGCTTGGATGGCAGTGATGGGCTTCTGGCTATATTGGGTGAAGCCTGGATTTAACCCACAGGAACAAGTGCACTCTGGCAGAGTCTTGGAATAAAGATGCTCAGAATGAGATGCATCTTCTCAGACATTTGGCTTCAGGGCCTGACGCTCAGCCCTGCCACCCATGTGTAGTTCCTCTCTTTGCTGGCCAGGATCCTGGAGAATAAATATCTTTGAACATCAGACACTTTTGCATGTCAAGCCTTGGAAAGGGCTTTGCTTTGGAGTCTGCTCCTGTAATCCCAAAGGAGCCGTCTGCCAGCTCCTCACAGTCACTTTGTGCTTTCGTACAGGCTGGAGTCAGAGTGGCAGATGAACCACAGCCCAGGTGCAAATTCCTCCCCAGAAACACTACTCTGATTTAACTGATGCCGTCAGTCTGCCAGCGCCCTGTGAGGGAGGATGCAGACATCGGGAGAGGATGCATGTGGTGAGGCCCTACCACACCTTGTCTCCCTCGTGGAAACCCCCCCACGTGCAGCCTTCTCTGGTCAACAAGAGAAAATCACAGTACCAAAACCATCACCTGGAACAGCCTGTGTTCCTCCTCCCCCAGCACCATGTTCCTTCTCTGTGGAGCTAAGGAGGGCTCACTTACATCATGGAATGTTTTGCATGAAGCTGGAGAGGTCCAAGGGGAGGTCTGTGGCCTGTGGGATGGTATAAAACAGGTGGACAGAAGGCTTCGGGTGGTGGGTAGGTGAAGGGTGCGACGGCTGGAGCTCACGAGCAGTCTGCCTCTGAGGGTTGGAATAAAGATACGTAAGGGGAGCTGAGGAAATGAGATTATCATCTCAAGTGTGATGTTTGATTCCTTCAGGAGCTGATGGGAAAGCAGCAGAGAAATGCTGTGGCTTGTAAAATACCTGGTGAGGAGGATGGGTATCTTTCCCAGTGCTTGAAGGGGACCCCAAGCCTCGTGACACTTCATTCCCAGCTCTCCTCAGGATCTCCCATGTCAGATGGGATCAATCAGCTGGAGGCCCCTTTCACAGGGAGTCCAAGGGAAGAAGCTTGTGCTGGGCTGAGCCCCAAGGGTTAACCGACCCCACAGTCAGCTCCTCTGCCAGCAGATCAAAGCGGCTGCTCCCCCCAAGCCCTGCCTTGGCCATGTGCTCTGTGGTGACTCCATTGTATTCCCTCCACAATGAAAGCTCTGTGGCAGCCAGGAAACCCCCAGCACGTCCTCACCCAGAGACTGTCACACTGGTGAGGGGTTTCGCCTGCATCCGGGCCCATGAAAGAGGGAGTCACGCAAGGGAGATGATGTCTCCATTTGAAGTCTCTGGCAGGGCAAGCACTGCTGCTGTACTGGGGCTCGGGTGTGCTGCTGGTGGGTGGGGGTGTGGATGTTTTCTCAGGGACTTTGTCTTTCAAGCGCTCTGTTCGGCTGCCGATGCTGGCTTTTGATGCTGGGGCTCAGCAGTGTGTTGCCCAGCTGGAGCAGCCAACAGCTCAGCGCTTGCGGATGCAAAGAGGAAGGGACTTGCCCCAGCCCGGGCAGCTGAATGGCGGCAGGGACAGCTCTGAGAGCTCTGATGCCCGCTCCTGGATTTATGCTGCTGTAACACGGTGCCTTCGTATGTGGGTGGAAGCGTAAAAGAAAAGGAATGCTGTCTGAAGAGCTTGGTTTGCCAAATCTCTGCCATCCAGACCATGGGCAGTGACACCTGATGGTTTTACTGGTGCCAAGCTGATGGAAAGTGCCTGCTATGCACAGTCCCCATGCTGTGATTGACAGCCTTTATGGTTATCATTGCATATGCAAATCCTCGCAATGTGATTTCCAAAAGCTCTGAGCATTTGCTAACCCCCTTCACCGAGGGCTGTGTACTGAGTTACTGTGAATTTACACTCGTGTAATTGAGAACAGGATTTGGCTTGCTGTCAGTACATCATGGGGTTGTTAAGAATAGGATGTAGCATTCCTGTAGCCACTGCATTTGGAACAAATTGTGTTTTTAATACTAAAATGTGGTTACTTAGTACCAACGACTGATCACAAAGAAATCTATAGAAGAAAAGACTATATTGGGTGGGTATACCCCCCCTTTGCAGCACTCTCTAGTAGTTAGTCCCCATAGTGAGCCTCTGAGTTCAATTGTTTATCATTTTACCAAGTGTTTCATCTTTGGATTGAAATGTCCCAGGCTCAGTTTTTACTTCAGGTTGAAAGCTGGTGGAAATGTTCAGGGAAAGCAGCTCAGCTTTTTGTGGAGTAAAACTTAAAATGGGTCAGGCCACCAGGCTGACCTTCTGGTTTTTAGCTTTTGAAAACAAACCTGAAGGGTCCCAGACTCTCATGTGAAGTTAATCTGGAGGTCAGGAAAGTGCCTTTTGATGCACCTTGGAAAACAACTCCAGATTTGGTCAAAGTAGGCTCTGAGGATGCTCAGTTGAGTGTTTTGGAGGTTCTGCATGTCCCTGTGCTGTGATTGTATTGCTGTTCCAAGTAGCTCAAAAGATGATGCTGATCTCAGGCAATCAGTGACTTGTGATTTGGCTTCTGGATGGGGTGACTTGAGCTGTTTGATGTGAGGCCTTGGCTTAACCTGACCTCCTGTGGCTTTGGTTTCCCAGCTGCCCATATTGGTGCCAGAGCTGCTGTGTCTTCTGCTTTCCTCCTCCGAGAAGGTGCAGAGGTCATCCAGGTACAACTCCAAGCTCACCCAGACATGGGTTTGGATATGCAGCTGGACCTGGAGCTGGAATTGCTCCTGACTACATGATTTCAGTTGATTTAATCGAGTTTCTAATTACATGGTTTTGTCATCGCCTCTGCAATCGCGTGTCCCTGTGAGAAGCAGATCACCACAAAGCTGTTTGCTCAGCCCATCAGCTGGCTGTCAGCGCATGAAAGGGCAGAGGTCTCACACTGCAGTTTGACAAAAAGCAGGGGAAAAGCCTCAAGGTTTTTATTCTCAAATAGTTTCTGTCTTCTTTTGGGACCCATTATGCCAGTCACTGAAAAAATGCAGGGAGACTCCTCTCCCACTGCAAAAGACATTTGTCAGTCCCTGGTTCAGCAAAGCATCTAAAAGCACGCTTAATTTCAGGCTGTGTGTGTAATCCCCTTGAAATAAATGGGAGTTAAGCATTCGCTTAAATGCTTTGCTGAGTTGGACCCTAAGCAGACAAGCCAGACAAAGAGGGATGAAGGAGAGATTTTGATTTTCTCCTGGGAGTGGCAGCAATGAGAATGCATCTCTTTGAATCATTACCTTGCTGCTTCTGTCATGCTAGATGGGATCCTTCCTCTCTCAGAGATGCTGTTGTTAGCCTGGGGTACCTCCTTAATCAGCCAGCTATGTCTGGGGAGCAGAAGAAAACCTTGGAGGCTCAAAACTCTCGTAGGATGCCTGCCACAGCTGTAGGCATGTGCATCTCCACACACGCATGAGGATGTCATTTAAAGGAAAGCAGCAAGTTACAATGGATGGAAATACAAGCAGGAAATCCTCTTCCACTGCGCAAAAATGGCCTTTTTCCAAATACCATATCATCACTTTTCGCCAGTGTTAAAAAAACTGACCTTCTGCTGCCTTTGCTTGCAGCGAGTTTAAATTACTTAAGACTCTTTTTGCCAGATGCTGTTTTCTTAAATTACTTACCGAGAAAGCCTAAGTCAATCTACATATTAAACATACCAGAGATTGGAGTCCAAGTCAATGTGGCTCATAACAGTCCTAGGAAACCAAATCTCTCTCCCTGTGAGCCTGCACCCCCCCTTCTCTTTCTCCTTTAGCTTAAGGCGATAAAACTTTGAAGATGTAATCTAGGCATTATCTGCCTTTTTGGATAATGTTCAACAGTAATTTTAACATCGTCTTTATCTCCAAAATGGTTGCTTTAAATTCAGCTTCTTCCTACCCAGAGGCTGGTTTGATTTTTAGGCAGCAAAGCATCTTTCCCTGTGTATTTTCTTCTGGTGGGTCAGATTTTTTTTTGGTTCTAGTTTGTCCTCCTACTTGTTTTCCCCCTCTGCCATACCTCCTCATTATCACTGTTTGGCTTTTATTATACTGGGATTTATTCTCCCAATGAAAGGGTTCATCCATACAGAGGAGCTCAAAGTATATTCCAGAGGTGGGACCTGGAAGCTGTTCCTGTTTCCCCACCAGCACCCTTTCAGCATGTGCTGCTAGAAAGAATCAAGGCAAGAAAACCTCCTCTCTCAGGGATTGACCCAAATTTTCAAAACTTCCTCTCAAAATAGATATTACCCCTCATCCTAGCCTGTTTCCCTCCTGGTTTAAGTTCATTGTAATTTTGGCATGCCAAGTTCATATGTTAGGTCAGAAACATCAGTAACTAGGTTTACTTCTCTCTGCTTAAAAAAGAAATTTGAAAACTGGGTCAGTTCACATTTCCCCAGTCCAGATAATTTTCTGTGGGGAAACTGAACTGTTCCCTCCTTCTTTCTTTTTTCCCCTCCTGACAAATCCTTTAGCATTAGTATGCAGTCTCAAATATATATTACCTTCCTTCTCAGAGAGACAGAACCTGCTTTCAATAAAACTTCCCCCGAGACATTGGATCTGGCTTTGACTTTCCTGATTAAATGGGCTATGGATTTAATTTGACGAGAGAGGGAACTGATTTAGCAGATGAAGTATCTTGTTCAAAAGGTGATGTTTCTATTGCAGCCTGATCTCTGTCTGGTCCCCCCTGTCATGTATGGTTGGAGTCTACTATGAAACATCACCTTTCGCTAAGGTATATTTATCGCAGTCTCTCTCTTTTCCCTGTATTTTTGATTAGATCTGTCTGAAGCTGGGTGATTTCATAGGCAACACGGCATGTTTCTGTGGGCTATGGACAGGCTGAAGGACTCCCTGCAGACAGGGAATCCTCACTTAGTCCCATGCCAGGAGCTCAGCTGATGGAACTGGAGGGACGTGGATGTACCCCTGGCTCAGCATAGCAGAGATTTATGTGCGTCTCTTACTCTCCAGCATGGCTCTGGACATAACGTTGATTGCCCCCTTCTGCTGTGATTGAATCTGGCTTGGGCTGGGGGGGTGGGGGGAGGC
>NW_010270409.1:8225-33405 GCF_000690775.1 Eurypyga helias
TACAGAGGGCACAGTTGGGTTTAGGGATGGGCTGCAAAGCCCCCAGGAGGGGAATCATGCTGTTAGCAGCACTTCCAAGGATCAAATACCTTCCATAGTGAAGTCTGGGGGCCTTTGCCCTTGTCAGAGGGTTGTTGGAAGAAGGATGGTTTTGGCAGAGACTGCTTGCAGGCAACTAATGCTTTGCCGTGGGAGGGGTGGGACTGGAGCACATCCCACTCCGCTCCCTTGCCAGGACCTATGGAGCAGCTCAGCAGCAGTAAAAGGCAGCCATCCATGGGGTGCTAAAGCAGGGCATGTTGGCTGGGGAGGGTTTATATGGAGTTCCCAATAAAATCCACTCAGCTGATAATGGCACCATTTGCTTAACTGCGGTGTCAGCAAGCTGTGCATGGTTGCATCCTCTTTATCACGGGCTGTCCTCCAACATTTGAAATACTCGAAGCTTCGGTGGTGGCAGGTGTGGGGCAGATCCCCATCCCACCCACAGTGTCTTGCCAGGTCTCGGCTTCATTGCTGGCACACGCCAACACGCTCCTCCGTGTCATGAAACCGAGGCATCAGCAAGCTCTGCCAACAGGGGTTGATGACCCAGGCAGAAATCCGTCATGTGTGAGCGTCCCTACGATGAGCTGAGGCATGTCCCTCCTGTTAGCTCTGACTGGCCTCCCCTGCTCACAGCTCGTATGTAGGTCACCGGTTCTGGAATAGCGTGGAAGTCAGGCACTCGTGTCCCCGCTGTCTGCCTGCCTACAGGAGGTCTGGCGAGGAATGTGCTGAACGTTGAAGGAAGAGCTGGTAAAAACCAAATTAATCCTGATTGCTGATGCCCTTACAAAAGAACAGATTATTGTGAAATCATGACCATTAAATGCAAGTGTTGGATCCACCGGGGCTTATTACCATGTGTGTCTCTAAATTCTTCTCACAACTGCTGTTGTAGCAGCCCTAGAGTTGTCCCTTGTGTGTTCATATATGTGTGATGCATCCGTAGTGCCACTGTGTGACTCCTACCTCGCACCACTTATTGCCATGTTACCCGAGTGCTGCACAGCTTCTGTCATGTCTTTTCTCCAGGTGGGAGTGGAAGGAGAAAGGGCAGTTCATCCCCCACACAACCTGTGACCACTCGAAGAGTTGCCCAGCTCTTTTCAACACACGATTTTAATCTCAGGCTCGTTGAGGTGAGAGACTTCTGTAAAGGGTCATCCCTGCTAAGAATGGTCTGCCTGAAAAGGAATTGCTAGAAAATGCTCTACATTAAAATCTCCTCTTCTGATCACTCTGGCACCTTCAGGGAGAGATGTCCCCTCTTCCAGGGCTATTCGCCCAGGACTTTGATCTTTCGGTTTATAGGATTTTTTTAGCCACTCTGGTAAATAATTTCTCCTTCCCCTGTTGATGATGAGGGAAACAATCAAATTCCTGGTCGTGTCACAAGTAATAGCTACTTCTTTGATTAAGGACCACCTCAGCAAGCAGAATTTCACTGGAGGAGACATTGCTCAAGAAGATACATTAGTGCACCTGAATGATTTTTTGCAAGGCTAGTGGAGACTCATTGCCCTTTTGTCTGGCCTGCTGAAATTTAGCTGATGCTTCTACTGTACCATGTTAGAGACACAAAGTGGCAACTTTAACCCTTCATTCTTAATAGCTGCTTTAAAGAAAACATTTTGGAAAGCTGTAGTTTGTATTAGAAATGAAGAAAAAATTATTTGCCATAAGTGAAGGTAGACTGAAGATAAACATGAATGGTTTCTTCATCGCCAGCTGCAGGGGTAGTGTGGTGGATAGAATGATTTATGTTCTCCCTGATCCTATACTGCTTTACTCTTGGGTCATGTGTTTAGCCATGGCCTATTCTGATGTTAAAAGATTTGGATGTTTTGTCCAGTGTGTGTCTTTGTGATATACAGTCTGAAACCCCTGCATCACACAGACCCTCACATTAGTATTAGGAAATATCTGCTCAGCTTGAGGACTGTCTCTGATAAGAAAAGGCACTGGAAGATGGACTCAAGGCAACAGGTAGTTATTGCAGTTTAGTGAATATATTATTCCTATGGGAGATGCTAGTTTGCCTGGTTTGTACAGACAAAATAATTAAGACTTTGCCCTGATAAGCCAGGGATGGGATCCATATCATCATAACTAGATGTCTCCATCTAATCCAGACCTCTAAGTGCCTTATATGGTCTGCAGAGACAAACAGTGGACTCAAGAATACTTAATTTTAACCCAAAGCAGGCTTCTGGACTAACACAGGTGAAGTAGCCCATGAAGTTTCCTGAGAGTATTAAATGAACCCAGAATAACTATCAGTGAGGTGAGTAAATATGACTTAGAGATTTGAGTCTGCTGCTGGTTGTCTGTGAGTTTTGGTTCAGTTACTCCCTCTTTATGGACTTCCTTTTCCTATCCTACTGTCTGGTCTTGTCTCTTCAGGTTAATAACCTCTTCTCAGCAGGCACTGCCTTGAGTGTAAGCAGTCACCAGCGCAGTAGGGTCAAGATTCAGCTGGGATGAATCACACAGCTACCTTAATAACAGCAGTGTGTTACTGGAATGCTGCGAGGCGAGGAAACAGCAGAACTGGTGAAAAGGGGAACAAGAACATCTCATGTCCCGAGTCAGTGGTAACAGCTAGTGTCTCTGAAAGTGCCTGTCTAACAGTCAAGGGCTCCAGTGAATGAGGTGAGCCTTCCTGCTGCAAAAGAGAAGCCTCCATGGCATGAGAGTTACTGTACAGAAAGCACTAACAAAAGCAACCACAGACCGACAAAGACTGGGTCTAGAGGTGATGCAGAAGAGAACATGTGGGATCCTTGCAGCCCAACCCAGGCACATGCCTCCTTGAGCAGCTTTTTACCACCCAATAGAGAGCTGATAAAATATCTCTTTAATGCCCATTATCACCAACCTTTCTTAATTGCATCCTTCTGGGAGCATTTTGCAATAGCATCATTAACGGTATAAGCTTCATGACTCATTAGCATTACCACAAAGAAGAGGTTTATATGAAGTTACTACAGCCACCTCGCTCCTAAAATAATAGCTCCAACGTTCATCAAACTTGATTGAAAAACTTTCAGCATTGCATGAGGCTTTGCAACAGGTTTGATTTATGGAGACCTGCTGAGTCTGGACTATGCAAGCAACAGCAAAAGTTTTGGAAGAAAGCACGTGCATGCATGTGTGTGCACTTTCCCACACCTGCTCGTGCAGGCAGTCAGCCTGGTGCTTCTTCCTGCTCCCGACCCTCTGATTTCCACCCCATATCACTGCAGAGTTCATCTTCAGAATTAATGGGCCGCTGCTTTCATCCTGCTCGTCTTTCAAGAAATTCACGTGTTGCTGCAAAGCATGAATTAAGGGAAGGCAGAAGCATACAACCCATCTCCCTGCCAGCCAGGGAGTGCCCATAGCCTGCGTTAACAACAGCAGAACCTGGTGTGAGCAAAGCAGAGCAGCCAGCGTGATAGATAGGAGCAATTACCAGGGGCCTTTTCTTCTCTGTCATCTCTGACTATCCCTTTACAAATGCAGTACTTCCTACTTGCTTCAAATGCTGTTGAGACATTGAGAATCTTCAGTAAATAATGACCAGTCCCTGTAAACAGAGGAATAAATGAGAGTCGTGCCCCAGCGATGGCTCCCAGAAGGCTCCCCATAACGGAAGAAGACAGCAGCCAGCCAGACCTGCGAGGCTGTTATTCATGCTTCGCCAGGAATGCGGCTTAGATCAAAGGCAGGCTTTCTTTGCATTTTGTCTTTTCCTAGATTCATAACCCTCAGGCTGTTAGTCCATCTCGTCTGACATCCTGGAGACCATAAGTCCCATCTCATCTGGCTTTCCAGTATGGTGAAATTGTTCCCCCCTTCTGTTCCTTGAGCAGGACAAAGCAATTAGTGTTTTGGCCAAAGCAGAACTTTTACCCTGCTTGGTCGCAGGGTCCAGCCTCCCTCAGCCTCTTACAGCTGAGCTGTTGAGTCTGGGAAATACAGAGGTCAGAACTCCTCCCTTTTTCTGTGCCCAGCCACCCTAGAGCTGACCTAGGTGGGAGCTGTGGTGTGGGTCCTGCTTTCTCCTCCCAACAATACCACTGCGGATGCCACTTTCCAAGCTGCTCACTCAGTTTTCTGACTGTACTGGATCTGGCTGGGATGGTGTTAGTTTTTAAGCTGAGAGCCCAGCTGCACTATCAGGTGAAAGGTAAAATGAAACTCCTGTTTCCATGTGATTGTGTCACAACCCTCGTGTTTTATAAAGGACTCCTCTCCAGAAAAGCTCCAGCACTACTGTCTGAGCAGATCCTCAGAGCATGCAGATGAGTGAAGCGTTAGTGTCCATCAATGGAGCATCATCAGTTCATCTCACTGAAGTTCTAGATTCGGCTGTCTGCAGATTCTGTGCTGTTTTACCCAGTGGAACAATGACTTGGCCCTGCAAGCAGGTGAGAAGCATCATGTTTGGTAACACTCTGTAGGACCCCAGAGACATCGTTACGTGAAAGGGCTGGTGGTGTGGAGTCTGCTCATCTGCTCCCATCTTGCATCAAAACATGGTGCTGCGAAGCAACTCCGAGCACTTTGGGCAGCGATTGCTCTTCTCCAGGATCCCAAAGCTGTTCCCTAGAGAGAACTGAAAGAGTAGAGGACCTTTTGATCTTCTGCAGGTTCTTGCCTGCCCTTCTTCTTCTCTTTGTGTTCTGGTGTGTGTGTTTCTCTCTCAAAAAAAGATCCATCAAGAGAGTTCCCAGTGTATCCGTTAAGTGTTCCCGCTGCAAAAGGGGAGGGCACATGTGATAGGCACTGCCGGTGTGTGTGTTTCTCTCTCTAAAAAATATCCATCAAGACAGTTCCCAGTGTATCCGTAAGTGTTCCCGCTACAAAAAGGGAGGGCACATGTGATAGGCACTGCTGGTCTCTGTTTCTGTGACGCTTTGTACTTACGGCTTTTGGTATTTTGCTACAGGCTTATCTGTGCTCTGGGTGTCAAGCTCTACAGCCTGGAGATATGCAAAACAGACACACCTTGAATCCTCTGGATTACTAGCTTTTCTGTGATAACTGGTGGTGGAAGGGGGCTGTATGGTCCTTTCTCCTTCTAGTTTCTGTTTCTGGGTATGCTACTGGCTACCTTTGACTGAGAATTTGTCTACCTTTTATAAACTCACTGTGACGATGACTGGCAGTGTCTTGGGCTCCCCATGTCAAGCCAGGCTCCTTGGATGTGCACACTGCCTAGGCACTGGCTTGCAGGCTAGCTGCAGGCTGTCCCCGTGGGAACCCAAACAAAAACAAGATACCAGCTCAAATCTGAGCTCCTCCACTAAAGGCAGGAGAGACATAACTGCCCTGAGTCCTTTGGCTCTGAAAACTTGAATTGGGCTTGAATTCACCTCCTCAAGATTGAAACAAATGCCTTTGTGTGATTTATGCAGGGCCAGGCTGTTCCTGGCATGAAGAAGACAAGCATGGTCTTCCTTCAGAGCAGCCGGCTTTAGTTTACTGAAGACCACACCACTCATGCTGGGCACCAGAGGGTCTTCCAGATCCTCCATGGCCCTTTAGATCTGATCCTCTATTAGAAGCATGCGGAAAGTCCTATCAAGAGAGAAATCCTTTGGGATGTGTGCTTGAAAAGCATGAAGGCAGTGCAAAGTCAGGCTGTCAGGGGTGGTTTTGTCACTCATACGAAGCACGAACACTGCATGCTGGTTTTTCATGTCGCATTTGGTGTGAATTTACTCTGGTGGGAGATGCCAGGCTGTTAACTATGGAGACTGCAGTCCTCAATTTGTCCAGAGGGCAGGCACCACACAGATGCTATCAGCTTTCAGATGTCATCAGCTTTCAGATGTTAAATAGCAGGGATGCCTGGGAAGTGAGATGGAGGTGAGGCCGTTCATGTGCTGGAATTACTACTTGCATACAACAGGCAGTATGCTCATTACGGTATTGTTACCTGGTGCTTTGCTGGCTCTATTTTGTATTCACTGGCTGCCTTTCATCTTTTATTTAGACTGTGTTGACTTGCTGTTCTATTTTTATACAGCACCAGGGAACAGGCCAAAACAATCCTTCATGTTTTCCCCCAGTGGGATTCAGCCTTTTCCATCCTCACCCCCATCTCTCTGTTCATCACCAAGACATCCTTTTTTAGGTTTTCTCTAAACAAGGATCAGAAGTGTGATTTTAGAAGTTACCTGGTTTGCTCTAACTAACATTTTTCCATTACTTTCAGGATATTTCAAAGTATAATTGAGTTGTCCTGACTGGAGTTTTAGGAGCTGCCAGGTTATCCAGTGAGATAACACCACCTAACCCCCGTTCTTCAAAAGCAAGCTCAGGAAGGAGATCTGGCTGACTATGATGATGCATCATCATGCCAGAGACCCCCATGTAGATGGTGGCCAGCAGAGCTCTGTCCCCACAGCAGAGTGGTCCCTCCAGGAGTGGCTGATGAGAGACATATGTCTAAAGCAACCAGCCAAGGTTGCCATCTCCTCATCACCCACCTAGAGCTGCTGGGAGCCCAAGGATGCCTGGAAAACATGCAGTAATGAGGCCAAATGAGTGCTGAGGAGTTACATTTCCAACTTGATCTCCCTGTAGCCCTTTCTCATGCTGTGTGCATGGTCCTGTGCCATGGAGGGATGGGTGAACGGAGGGGACACCACTAGCTACTCCTTCTCTCTGCCTGCTCATACCTGGTCCTGGGAGAGGAGATGTGAAGCCAGCACAGCTCGCAGGTCTGAGGGAAGGAAAGGCTGCTGGTTTTTATTTGCTAGGAAGCAGACAGGCTGGCCTGACATTGCACCCCAGCCACCCTGCTATTTTCTTAGGAAAACAAAAAATGCATGTAGCCAGCAGCACAACAGTCACCTCTGGAGCTATGCTGGCTGCTCCCATGAGGATGCTGAGTCCGTCCACATCTTCCCTCTTTGCATCTGATGAACCAGCCCATTTAGTCCCCTTGGTTTGAAGACCTCCATTATTAACCAAGCATGGTGCCTGGTGCCTGAGCTGAAAGGTGCCCAAGGCAGGTGAAGCCTCTTGAGACCTGAGGATCTTGGGTCACTGCATGACTCCAGACGATATTTTTGCCTCAGAAAGATGCAGTTTGCTGCATTTACTACAGATTCATATTTTTTTTTCTCTGTCCCTCTTTACCAGGTTGGAAGGGGACTTTGTTCCACCAAATTATTTCTTGATCTCTCCTGTTCAAGGGAGGCTAACACTGCTGTGGTTGGCAAATCCCTGCATGCCTGCCTTACTGACAGCCCTAAAACATGCTGAGGAGTAGACAAGCTTCACCCATGGAAGAATCACAATTCAATATCTCCAGCTGACGACCTTATTTTGTATTGCATTAAGAACTGTATCACCAAAGTGCTAGATGCAGCTTGTTACCAGCTCTTTGATGAGACCAAACTGTTCATCATCCATGAGACACTGGGATGGGAATGGACTTAGAGACTTAGAATGACCCAGTCCCAGACTGACCCTTGAAGGAGACTATGGTCTTGTAAGAGCAACAGAAGCCAGGCTCTATCTTGGAAAAGCTACTGGGAAGTCTCTCTCCTTTCCCAAGGCGCATAGACTGATGGTTTCATGCTTCCCTCACACCAGGGGGATGATTAGCAGGTTAATTATCTCAGTCATAATCGGTTTTTACAACTCTCTTTTTGTTTGTTTGTTCTCATTATTTTCCCCAGGGAAGATCATCCTCCACAAATCTGGCTTTGAGTATTGTCCACTTTGAACTGTGCCTGGAAGTGGGGTTAGCCAGTGACCTCAGGAGGATGGGAATTCACTGTGTGGTTTAATGAGCTCCTTGGAATCATTACTTGTTTTCTAAGACAGAAGTTGAGCTACCTAAAAGGACAGCAGCCAAGAATGGAACAGCTCAGTCCATCACGCCTGCCCCATGCTGAGCCCCAGCTCCAGGGTGTGGTCTATGGGACATCATCAGATGTGGGGATTTAGTTCATCCCTCCCTTTTTCTTTCTTTCTTTGTTCATTTCCCTTCCCTTTAATTCATTCATCTCCAAGCAAGCTTCTCCTGTTTACAACCTCTCTAAAACATTTACAAATGATATATCCAGAGGAATATTAATTGTACACGCAGCTTGTTCCATTCATAATGTTCATCTCACAGCAAGCATCACCTAGAGTCCACTTACGACATATTAATAACATAGATGACAGACTTGACATTTAGAGCACTCTTTCTAAATGACTTCTCCCACTCCCAACCCTACTCGTATTGGTTCAGGAGAGAATACACTGTCACATATAGCTTTCTGATGGAGAGGGTAATACATTTAATAGATATAATAAAACTATACTGGGTATAAGTATCAATCTTCGAATCTGTTGTGACTGCAAATATGTAGATGAGATGTCTATATAAAATGTTGATATATCAACATATCAAGCCTCATTTACATCTCTTGCATTATTTAGGATGAGGGAGTTTTTAAAATTATCTTGGCAATCTCTGGATTTACAGAGCAGGTGCTGGTGTGTGGAGTCTTGTCTGCCTGTTGTAGCCTGAACAGGCTTTGTCTTAGCCTCGGAATATATACAGGCAGAACTGGAGATTTTCCATTATCAAGTGTTCAGAAATGTCACCCAACTCAAAATCTGCCGGGGAATTCAGTCCTTTGCTTTGACAGCTGTGTTGAGCTCGGAATGGCACAGGACGTTCATTTGTGGGCATTTGGCGTCACAGAGAGGTTGATGGATTGGAGCGTGTTAAGAGAAAAGCAACAGAAAAGGACGTAAGAGCTGAAGAGACTGATTTATAGGAAAGGATAAAAGGAAATCAATGTAGAGGGAGAACTCTCTCAGGCTCTGGTACTTCGATGAGCTCCAGGATTTCTCAGCTCTCCTGTCCTTGCTGCCTGATGCCCTTCTGAGAGGGAGGCACTTTGATCCCACTCTGCAGTCCAGACATGGGAAAATCAGACTGTTTTCTGGAGCGACACAGAAGACAAGAAGCACCTTGGCTCTTCTCAGATTGACCCAACCTGCCCTGTGCTTTCACCTGCCTTTACTTCAAGTCTTTGGCAGTCATCAGGACCTGCTGAGGGTCAGATGCTGTTGGGAGAAAATTCCCTCACCTCAGGTGTCCCCATGAACGCCCTTAGGGTGAAAGGGAGAAAGGGCAAGAGTCAGGGATTCCCACAGCATGCAGCCATGGGTAAATGGGCAGAGATGATGTGCTGTGGTTCCTGGCTCCAGACTGGGGCATAAAACTGGAGTGACGTAGTGATAGGTCAGAACCATGTCCTGGGTGGAGGTGAGCTGCGAAGTTTCCTGGCACAAGGGAAAGGGAAGGGGATAGATACATGTAGAGGACTGGTGTCACTGCTCTGGCAATGTCCTGCTGGAGACAGACCCTGCCCTCCCGCCTGACAGCAAGTGCTGCGATTGCTCAGGTGGTTATAACAGGGTAGTTTAAAGGGTTGTAATACGGTGAAGATGCCAACGTCATTTCTGCATTCACCCAAGCTACAGAAGATGTTCCTAAGGATAATGACCTGAAGGTTGTTTACGGAGCCATGCTGGGCAGCAAGTTGTACCCTCCTGCTACTCAAGCATGGGATGAGAGGAACCTGTGATGGTTGTCTAGAAGTTTCGGGGTAGGAAATTGGACATTGATCTGAAGAATTTGGGACCTGCCAGCCAAGAGGTGGAAAGCGAGGAAAGAGCTGTGGGTCAGAGCGGTGCACATGGCTTTCACACCAGCATCCGCAGGACGCTGCAGGGTTTGCTCCACCACTAATGCTCGGGCAATTAATGGCTGGGGCTGTCTCTGCTTCTCCGACCTTGCAAGCGCTAGCTCTCACTGTTCTGTTTTTTCTCAAAGCCCTTCACAGAGCCAGTGCTGTATCCATGGCAATCAGGGATTTCCTACTTGTAGCTTTCTTGCATGTCATGGCCAGTGAGAACCTTCTGAAGATGCAGGGTTTCAAGGGTAAAGCTTGGATTTTCCTGCCTGGAAAGCCACAGGCACTTGACACAGGAATGTGGGAGACATCACTGTTATTCGCAGCTCTTTTGCCATTTCTCATTGTGCCTGGGCGAGCATTGGTCTCACATTTACATATAAAACAATTGCAGCCACACATGGCGCTAAAGGATTGCCATGAACACAGAGAAGAAAATATTGTGGCACCTAAAATACTGCCTGGGAGCTGCAAAAAATGGCAACAGTGATTTTCTTCAGTAAATAGTAATGTAGCCACTCCTTAGTAGGCTAAATTTGTTGCCAAAAGGGGCATAAACATGTATTTTATGGATCAGTTAGCAATGTCCAATGGAGAGGAATATTTGGGGTGTTTGTGAAGGTTGTTTTTTTGAACATCAGAGGCTATTAGGTGAGGAATACTCGAGTACAGTGCACTGGGGTCTGGATAGTATATTCTATTTTTCAGCCATTCCTTGGTTTTGCTGCCATTTCCCAGCTTCTAGCCTCCAGTGAATTATGCAGTGGGGTTTATATGGCAGAAGCCACAGGTTCTGTTTTGCTCAGGGATGCATGTGGTGCCTTGGAAAAACCATTTTAGTTCCTTTACAGCTGTAATCCCTTTGTCCCTATCCTTCTCCTCCCTCCTTTTACACCTGCCTTTGAAATGGTGATAGAAAAAACCCCACAATTTTAATTTATTAGTGTTTGTGAAGAGCTTTGAGATCTTTAAATGGAGGTGAGAACACAGGGTTGTATGGCAGTAGCTAGCTGTTGTGATGCTCAGTGTTAGACTGGAATCACCTTCCTTGGTTATTGAAAATAGTTTCTGCTCTAATTAGTGTGTTAAGTACTTGTCTTCTTTTCTTGTTTGAAGTGTCAAATTTTCATTACAGAACAAACAGGCAACTCCTTAGAAAATTTTCTCTCAATTAGTGGCCAGTAGAAACTAGCTTAATTGTTCAAAGTGGGAAATAGTAAAAATAAATGTACAATCTGTATTGGTTCCTACATTTCCAGCTCTGTCACGCTTTGGCATTGCAGGAGTAACAGCTAATGCCTCGTGTTCTTTCTGTCACCGCTAACATGGAGTGGCACGCCATATTATGTACTGTTACTGAAGTCATGTCATTAAACACTGAAAACATAAGAAAAATCACATAAAATTAAAATGATCCTGGGGCAAAAAAAAAAAAATCCATTAAGAAAATCAAATACAATATTTTGTTATATAAAATTAATTCAGTTTTGTTTACTCAGGAATTGCTGTTGAAGCTGCTAGAATTTCCTGAAGATCTCTGTCTCCGCTTCAATTATTTCCTGCTCTTGGAGATTTTGACAATGCTGTTCAGACCATTGCAGTGGAGATGTCATAGAGCCCGTCAGCTCCTGTGCTGCCAGGTACCTGTCTTGCTGTAAAACCCTACGGGAGACCAGCAAAATGTAGATTTTGCTCTGATGTTGCTGGAAGAGATGAATACCATTCTCTGCGGCTATGCACCCCCGCCTGATGTAGAACTTGGGTAGGGAGATATATCCAGGTTAATCCTACAAGGACTTGCCTCCTCTCCGGTTCCCTGAATGACAGCCAGCTCTACTCGTTATCTCAGGAGATCTCTCGTTTGAAGGCAGGAAGATGTGCAGCATTGCAGTACCGGTATGAAGATTGGTGTAACCTGGAGCTCGCCTGCCAGAGAAATTCTTTCCCTTCCTGATATCAAGGATAATTCATGGCTTTATATGACTGATTGAACACATGAAGGTTCTTGCTGTTCCTTCTGCAATTTGTCTGAACAGCACTCAAGCTGGATCTGGGATAAGTTTTTCTGGGATAATTGGGAAGGGGACACTCAAAAGCAGAGCCAGGGACAGCTATTCACAAAAGGTTACTTCATCATAGGCAGCCTGGTTTCTTTGAAGTCTGCCTCGTCGATGAAAAGACGACTCCTTCAGCAGGTGATCCAGAGCAAGAAGCCAAGGTATCTACTCCAAATCCCGCTCTGGAAGAGCCATTTCTCATCCTGTCAACAGCAGAGGGGACCTGGGGGGACCTTCTGCCATGAGCTCTCCCCACATCCCCTCCTGGTCTGCCCAGAGGAGCGCAGGAGCGGATGCGATGGCTCTCCCAGAGCAGAGCAGCACAGCATGGGACGTGCCGTGCAGGGCGGAGAACCGAGGGACGAGTCTGGCCCATGGCCAGAGAGTTACAAAATGGCCATCAATAAACCCAGTCCGGAAATTAGAAGGTCTTGAAGCTTGGAGGAGTGAGGTCCTGGAACAGGTTCCAGCAGGAGCGGTGGCGGCAAGAAGCCCACGTAGTTTAAAATGGAGCTTTATGAATAGGTTGCATTATGTGGCTGCCAGCAATAGTAAGGGCTGAATTGATGGCCGGGAAAGTTCCTTTTAAGGCGTTTTGGTCTTTGCTCTATGCTTTGAGTTCTGGGATTTTTTAAGGTGACCTTCAAAGGATGTCTTTTAGAAAGCAAATTCTGTCATGCCATGTTTCCTTTGCAATGTATAAAGAAACCCTGCAAAATTTTAAAATATTTTTGCTAGTTTATGCTTGATGGTTGCTCTCGAACAAGCAGGAAAGTTGAGAATAGTTTTGCTGGAAGCTCTACTCGTCTTCTAATGCATCTACTGGGAGAGAGGCTTTAATGTCTGGACTCCACTAGTGAGTTCATTGTTCAAAGAATTTTGGGTAGGCTGAATCTGGGAAAAGAATAAAAAATACTTCATGAAACCATCTACCCTTTTGCTTATATTATAATGACAAATACATTTTCTTTCTTTTGTAGCTGTCTCATTTAGGTGACTCATAGAAATACCTTAATCTTTTTGTTGATTTCCCTTTCAATTATCTTTATCCTTTATTTACTTTTTAAAAAGCTAAGTTCTTTCTTACATTATCTGGTCAACAGTTTATTATACTGAAATCAGTGATTGACTATTTATATGGATGATAAAGACTACTGTTTGTCAAGAATATGTTTATATCTGGATGCTAATTTTGCCAGGCCCTTAGACTGTACTGGGACTGTCATACAAATATAGGAAAATGCATGTACCCACCATGCGATTAATCATACACATTCTTGCATTATGGTGGCTAGTAATATATACATAAAGATCTGGTGTAATTCATATCTTTACAGGAAAGAAGGTAATTTTCTGTGTTATGTCAGGCTGTGAACCAAATTCCCATGGTGCTTCAGCCCTGATGTCAAAGCTGTAACTAAACTCTGTGTAACCTCTGTGTTGTAAAAGATGCCAAATGCAATACAGTTAGGAATTTGTAAAGGTGATTTCCCAGGCGCAGGTGATGCACGTATTCTGTGCCAGCACTAATTTGGCACCAAAACTACAGTGCCCTTGTGGATTAAATGTAGGAGTGTATTGCAAGACAGAACAAAATGGATTATGCCATTGATTCCTAGCAAGCACGTCCCCCATGGCGAGGCAGGTTGGAGCAAGCTGCCTCTGAGCTCCACTCAGCTTCTCATGTTTTGTGCTGGAAATGAAATAAGAACCAATAAGTGCTTCAAAGGCATTTAACAAAGACATGGCATATTCCAGCAATATTTTTGGTGGGAGCAAGGGATCTGAATTCTAGTAATTCCAAGGGTGGCTTGGCCCAGCATGCTTCAGGGATGTTGCTGAGTCAGAGGACAGAGGGTTGGCGATATGCGCTTTATCTAAATATACGTTTGCATTTATATAGAGAAGGCAGCGACATAAAGAGCTTTATTTACCAAAATCAATAAACTTGTTAACTTCGTCTTCACTATCAGAAAAGATTAGTAACTAATCCTTTCTCCTTCACCTTGGGGGCAGTCCAGGCGTATTTATTACAGAATAAGAACATTTCTGCATCAGCCTGGGGGATCATAAAAACAAGCTACTGATGCCCAGCAACAAACATCGCTGTACCAGTGCCTGCCCATGGAGGGCATGGTTAGCTGTGACCTCCCAAGGTAAACAAAGACCCGGGAAAATTTTTGTAGAGCTCAAGGACTCAAGGACCAGGGTCTGAAAGGAGAGTTGCTGCCATTAGCATGTTCTGCGTGTGCCTGCGTGCACACAAAGGGCCGAAAATTGCAGAAGAGTTCCTGTACTGCCCACACCTGGATTTTGAGGGTGCCCTCAAAGGTGCAATGGTTAATGGGAGATTTAGGGTGCCAGGACTATGGACAGTGGTGGGTGAGAGGCTGCTGGGATCGTGGGCATTTGGTTAAGTCTAGAATGAACCATTTGCTTAGAGCAGGTAGAAGCCTCTGCAATCCACTTGGCCTTTGTTAGGCTGAGCTTTGTATCCAACCCAATGAACCATTAAGAGGGGAAATTTCCTTTTGTTCCAGATTGTTCTTTGTATTTTCAAGAGAGACAATAGAGAGATTATTTTTTTTTTAAATAGCAATTTAAAAGCTCAGTGAACACAGATCAAGCAACAATAACTGGTGGCAAATAGCCATCTGATGTATGAGATGGATAAAGGTTGTTGGCTATGGAAAGCTATACATCTAGCACACAAAGCCAGGATGAACTTGTAGTACCCAGCTTAAAGATCCCTGTATTGATTCTTTATTTTAAGGGTTGATTTAAGATGAAATGCTGTCTTTGCTAAAAGTGGTGGTTTAACCTTTGATTTCGGTGCGGCTGGTTTCTACCTCCTGAAATTTAAATAGAAATTATTATAGTTGTTGTAAATGGTGGAACAGAATCACTAAGAGGGAGAAGATGGGACAGAAGAAGGATGAGAGGCAAAGTTGTCTGGGGAAGAACAGAAGCATCTGGAAAATGACAGTCGTGCGCTGAAAAAGACCTCAGAGGAGCTGTCAGGAGAAGACTCAAGCCAAGCTGTTTTTGGCAGGTTCTGTACCTGTAAATTTGGGAGAAAGACCTACCATTGGTTTTAAGAGAGAGCTCTTAAATGGGAGTTAGGCTGTTACACGAAGTGAGGGTCAGGGGACAGCTAATCTTCCCTGCACAAGCAGAGAGTCTGGTCCTTATTCCACCAGGCTACAGGCAACCACAGCCAGTCTCACCTGATTTAGGTTACATCGGAACAAGTACATCTGGGCCTGGTTCTGCTCTGTTCCACACCTTTCCTTCAAAAGCCTGAGGGAGCAAGAAAGTTGCTCAGAGCCTTTTGTTACGAAAGTGTTGGGCTTAGTTCTAGGCAGAGAAGGGTTAAAGGGCAGCCTAGAAATCATCAGAAATGCATCAGAAGATTTTTTTTTTCCTTTCCGTTCGTCAGTCAAAGAACCTGGTGTAATTGGTCTTCAGTGGGATGATTTATTCAGTGTGTTTTAATGTGACCTAAATCCAATCTTACTCATCATCAGCAACCATTGTTCTTGGAGCTCGTTTTAATCAGATGTCTCGCTAATCCAGACTGATTGTCTAGTGGCTTTCACACATGCCTAGACAGGGTTCTTCAGAGCAAGGAAAAAAAATCCAGGAAAAGTTCCTCTCTTTGCAGTTGTCTTGAGCTAGACTTTGTGTGCCGTGTATTTCCTAGTTCTAGGAACACCCCTGTTGTTGGATGTTTCCAGACCTGGTTCACTTTCGGTTTTGTGTAGCTGCTCTTTAATTAGGACCCAGACTCACTTTTCTCCCCTTTATTTTCTGAGCCGTCTAAACCAAACCTGGGCTTAGCAGCAACACAAAGCAGGGATTCATCTCACCGGACCTCTAGCCAGGAAGTTGGGTTTCATCCCAGAGCCTCTCACTGAAGGAAGCAGGGAATCATTTCAGTTATTTCAGAGATGTATTTTGGGATGGAAGAAGCATCTCTGAAGGGTGTCAGAGCCACCTCGACTTCCCCAATATCCAGGCGGGGTGAATTTAAAGAAACCTTTCCACTAGCCTCGTGCAACTCAAAAAGTGCCAGGGAGGGGAGCAGGACCCCCAGGCTGTTGGGACCTTGCTGGTTATGTCATCCTGCAGCCAGTTTTAGGTGAAGAGATGGCAAAATTTGGCACTTCTTCTGTCCTCAGTGCTCAGTTTTGCAACTTCACCGGCATTCTTGTTGCTTTGAAGCAACGTGAAGGTTAATAATTAAACAACCTTTGACTGTAGAAGATTAAGAAGAACACAGACTGTGGGAGATCCCACATCGAAGAGGCAGAGAACTGGAGTTTTGCTGGCCCAGTTGCCCAGACCAAGAGCTGGTGGGTTCTTGGTGGTGGGGTCCAAGCCCTGGGAAACCTGCTGAGCAGGAGCTGACATCCCTCATCTCCCTGCTGCATACAGGGAGCATGGAGAGTGGGCAGCTGTGGCACTGCAGCACGGTGACAGTTTGGGGGAAAATAGGATGCTGATGAGTGTTTTGATTGAAAGTGACAGCAGATGCGTATCTAGGTTGGAGCGGGGTGGGGCTGGGGGGAAGGGTTGCTTGGGTTGTTTTTTGTATTCCTGATCTTTTCTCAGGATGATCCCATGGTCCTGTTTTAACATGCTGCTGCTTGTGAAGTTGTGGGGAAAGGCAATGCAGACAGAAAGGCTTCTTAGAAGAAGCAATGGTCACATTTTTAATGGCTTTGTTTACTTTCTTTTTTTTTTGAATCCCACACTGCTGTAGAGCTGACCTTGCAGGCCCCATGCCAACCCATGACTGTGCAGAGCAAGATCAGGACTCCTGGTTCAGTTCCTGGTGTCATTTCTAAATAATGTCTCCAAACACAGATGTTTTCTCTCTAAATTCCCCATGTTTTACATTCTTGCTCTACCTCTTATAGAAAGTATGTGGCTGTTGTTCAAGTGGTCGTATAAATAAGAATAACAGCGAGTGAGGGTTTCATCCTGGTGTGCTGAGTGCCCTGCCTGGTCTGCTGCAGCTTTAAATAGGTGAATGCCCATTAGCTTTGATTAGCACCATAATTTTGCACTGCTCTGCACCATTCAGAGGTGCCCTCTGTCTCAAAGTGGTCAAAGATAGCAAGAAGCGTCATTGCCATTGCAGGGCAGGGGAAACTTAGGTACAGGGAAGAAACCGCTGTAAAGGTATTAATGTAATCCGTCACGAATTTAGTGTCAGAGGTGGGGTTGAAATAGAGATCACCTGGGTGATACAACCTCCCAGCTGTCTCAGGCGTTAGTAAAGCCTTTGAGCACAGTGAGATGAATCTTTCTGCTTCTGCAAAACTGATTTCCATTGAGAATTGCTCTGCTGGGCTCTGCTGGAGATGCCCATCAGACAGTGTGTGTGTGGACACAGCTCTTCTTGCACCCAGACTGCATTTGTATGCTCCTGACAGGCTTTGGGCACCTGAGAGATTGGCAGGAGGGGGACGTAGGTTGCCCAAGCCAAGGTGGGATGAGGTCTTTCAAGTCCTGCAGGTGAAGGAAAGCAATTCCCTGAAAGCCTCCATCCTCCACCCACCACGCAGGCTTGGCAGATGTTCCCCATTAAAATGCGCAGAGGTGTAACGTTCATCTCAGTATCCATTCCTGTCATGATCTGGGATCTCAGGTGCTTTGTTTGTTTATGCTTAAAAGCATTTCCATTCACCTCTGAAATAATCTCCCTTTCTCCTGTCCCCTGCCCCCATGGCTTGAGCAGTTAGACGTGCTTTAAATTCCCTCTCCCTTCTCTCCCCCGCCTCTGCGATCGGGTAGCTGTGTGCATGCATTAGTGGCTGTCTGATAGTCCTGCCTGATACGACAGCATTGCTAAGTACCCTCCGAATGCTTAATGCTGCAATTATTATTCTGGTGGGCATCTCCAGAAACTTCTCACAGTTGGATGAGTCTAGCCTTTACCTCAGCTCCATTAACAAACATCTTCATCATCCTGAATGCTGTAATGGCCTACGGGGCACATGTCTCCTGGAGATGCTCGCGTCCTGCCCCCGTAAAGAGGAGGAAAAGCCTCCTCTGAATACAGGGACCTCTCCTATCAGTAATAATCCATCCAGGAATCCCAAAATAACATTGTTGTTAGCATGGTGCTTCTCACGCCCTCCTTTGTGCCTGGCTGAGGGCCAGGAGATAGATCCCCCACACTGCTCCCAGCCCCAAGTCTGTCCTCTGTGATGCATGTTACATGCAACAGACATGTATGTGCTGATACCTGGCTGAATATTTCATGGCAAAGCACCTCTATCACTTCCTGGCTCTTTGACCCTGAGCACACCATGTTATCGATCACTGCTGCTCCTGTTTTTGTTGGATTATTGCATCTAGAATATCTCAGACACCAGGAAAGTAGGAAAAGTCTTTCAGACCATCCTTTCTAGCCCAGCATCCTCCACCCCATCTCCTTACGCCTCACCATGGACAAGGCATTTGGGGTGTTCTGTAGCTGGAGATGGTGTGAGGGCTGGGTGGCTCCATCCTGGAGACTTCTTGGTTTTGTACTGGCCTCAGCATCCCTGTGGGAGGTCTTAGAAATGGTAACTGCTGGTTGTTTCAGAAGGGGATGAAGGAAGAAATCATGGTTCAGCTCTTAACAGAGCAGCTTAGCTTGACAGGTTGTTTTCAGCTTGAAAGCAGAGAGATAAATCTCCTGCCAGTGTCGGTGTGAACTGCGGCCACCTGGGACACACCGGTACCCAAGGCACCCCCTCACTCACAATAAGCAGACTGATTTGCTGGCTGTGCGGCAGGCTTGCAGCAAAACACCACAGGCGTCATGCCAAGCAAGGCTGCTCCCAAAATGCAACCCTGGCTTGCCACTTCCACTCAGACTTCCATCACCTCACATCCTTCTTCCCCATGACAGCAGCATATCGTGACGTGTCAGGCACTTTCAAGATACAGCAGAAGGTCTGGAGGAAATACAAATTAAGTCCATCTTACCCCAGAAATTAGGCCCATGGGGAGAGGAAAGTGCTGCTTCTTCCCTGGCTGTTGCCAGTGAGATTCACGGACCGGTGCATTTGTGGGGTGATGCTGTGGGAAAGGCGCATGTGCCCAGAGCAGCTTGCAGTCCTCATGGCCAAAACTTCCAGGAAGCAACAGTGGCCATGAGTCACTGGTGTGTGATTCTCCCTTCCTGCACCTCTTTGGCTCTGGGTGGATTAATAGCGTGGGCTGAATGTTTTCTGTTGGTTTATTCATTCCTTGGCCTGTTTTGTCAATTGAGCAGCTCTTGTTACCCCAGAAGGAGCTTGGGGAATGATGTATGGCCCTGACAGCAAGATTAAACATCCCATTTACTGCTCCCTGTCTCCGGAATTCAGACAGTGGAGGCATGGAGAACAGTAATAATGGTCACAAAGCAAACAGCAAACAGATACTTTTCATCTTTAGTTCATTTCTTCAGGGGAAAAGGGCAGGGGAGAAAGGGAAGGAGAAAACAGAAGGAGAAGGAGAAATGGACTGGAAAGGGGAGAAGAAGGGGAAAAAGTATCAGAGGGGTAAAGGAGTTACTAACACTTGATTTAAATGAGCTCAAAGTCAGCTCAGGGTTAGCAGTTTCTCAAAAGTGCAGCAGAGCAGCTGAGGACTGTACAACTGGGAGCCTTTGCTGGTCCATGGCCTGATCACTTGTGCTTAATGCTGCTTTAAGTGGCATCTTATGACACCTTTTTTTTGTGGAATTGCAGCTGCTCTGGGCTGAGTAGGAGCTCAAGACGTGGGATGGCTCTGAATGCAAAATGGGCCTGGGTCCAAAGCTTTGCTTTGCTGCTGCTTCTGTGCCAGGGAGAAGCAGATGGTAGAAGAGATGGAAGCAGCTTTGGAAAGGCAGAGTGGTTTGGTCTAGCTGTGATGGGCTGCGCTGCTCTGGGCTCCGTTGGGCTGGAGCTGGTCCTAGGGCCCCATCTTTGAAGAGAACCCACAGATTAAGGCTGAGGCAGGATGGGGTGTCCCTTTGCTCTCCTGCAAGCTGGGGGAGCACACCACCAGATGCTTCATTGGCAGACAGGCTCCTGTTCCTGGCTTTCAAACCTTTTTTGGTCCCAGGAGGAGGCTCTTTCATCTGCACTTGGCTGGCACTGAGGGTCACTCAGCTGCAAAAAAGCGTGCAGTGGAAATGTTCCTGAGGTCCACCCCAAACAGTAGGGATATCAGGGCAGGTTCTCCACAATTGATGGCAATTTGCACTGGGACATCTACAAACAGCAGCAGGAGGTAGAGTTCAGAGTGTCATCTGGACACTTGACATATGGCCTAAAAGTCAGGGACGTGAGAGGTCTTTAACTATTTGCAGGATGTTACCTCACTTCTTTTCTGGGGAGGAGGCCATTCCCATGAGATGGGCAAACATCCAAGCCCTCCTGTCTTTTTGGGTGAAGGGGGCATTCGCCCTGCTGTCGTAGCCTACATGTTGGGCAGATCCTTCAACCCAGCTGATGCACAGCACTGTGTTAAACCATGTGTTTTAGAATGGCAGTTCATAGTGTTGAACTGGGACAAAGAAAATGCACTCATCAGACCAATCTTGAGAGATTGCTATAAATATAACCATTGCTAAAAAAAAAGGTTCCAGGACCTTACTGGCAATGCCTGCATTACTTCTTCTCATCCCAGGACTCCTTTCAGCCACTTTCATAAGTGATGTGGGATTCTGTCTCCTTCTCTGGACATGACCTGTCCCCATGTTTTGGGATGTCCTGCCCCAGAGCCTGCTAGAGACTTGGTAACTGCTGAAATCCTTGAAACTTAAAATACACGTAATGGTCTTAGACAGAGGGAGGGCTCAGGGCATTGAATGGGTTGACCTGTCTCAGCTAGAGCACTTCTCAATTCCTGGAGTGAGCTCCCACAAAGTGGTTATCTCTCTCTTGGCAGGGATACACACCAGCCTGCTGGATCTGTTCAGGGTTGTCCCACCCTGGTTTTGAGATGAGCATGGGAGTGGCTTCGGGGGTGTTTGTGCCTTTTTCATGGCTCAGTAAATGTCACTGTGAGATGATCACATCTAACCATGCGTGATGTATCAGCAACAAAAAAAGGTCAACTCCAGCCGTAAATACTTCAAACTTTGTAAAATATTCATCGGTATCCATGAATACCAAAAAGGTGGGATGGGCCAGAAATCTTCCAGCCGGCTCCTTGCCCCTGGCAGCCAGGATGCACAGCTACTGCTGGGTCAGAGCTCTCTCCTCCTACTGCCTTTCAACACTGATTCCCAGCAGGATGTCCTCTGCTCTGTTGGATGTAGATATTTGAGGAGTGCTATGGCTTTCTCCAGATATTTCTGGCTAAGCAGATCCGTCTTTACCAGCGGATTGTGTGTATTCTTCCTACTCGCATACCTCATTGTCCGCTGCCAGATCTGGGGGCATCCCAAGCACACACATGCCCAGACTGACACAGTGGCTCATGTGGAGAAGAGCTGGGCTCCCTGTGGCTTTGTGCTCCTCTGCACAAAGGCACATCTCTCTGGTTTGAAAATCCTAGGCATGGTTTCCAGTACAAGGGCATGATTTTCTTAAGCCAGCAGTGGGAAGAAGCCAGGCTGATATAGAGCTATTCCTTCACCTAAAACATAAACAGCAACCTCCAATGTCCAGGGCAGGTAGACACCAACAGATCTGAGTTTAGTTGGGTTATGCTTAGACAATATGGGTGAGAACAGGCTGGCAAAGGAAAAAGGGGAGTGTCAGGAAGGGGAAAGGAGACGAGGAGCTACTGCAACCTCTCCCCACAAACCATCATTTTTGTCCTTTGCTGTATGCCTTCAGCAGCACTTCCCTTGGGAAATCCTGTGCTGAGAAGAACCCTGCCTTGCTGCGGGGTCTCCTATGCTATGGACAGCTCTCCTTCATGTTGTCACTGTCACCTTGCTTAGCGTGGACTGAATCAAACCTAAAACTACATCTGAAAAAGGGGCAAAGTCTGCATTTTCAGTGTACTGAAAGCTGGAATAATGGAAATCCCATAGTCTTCCCATGAAATCTGGAAGGACAGGGCTCATCCTATGTAGCTCTATCCATATGAAGTAAGGTGTGTTCTGGCCAGCAAAGTACCCCAAGAGTCACAGAGATAAACAGGCTTCCCTGATAATGGCCTATGCCGTGTCACTCTTCTCTCCATGGCAAATTGCCATGGAATAGATGGATTTGGGTCTTCAGGTGTGCAGGAGGATCCCACAGCCTTCAGCTGCTTCATTTCAAAAGAAGAAAGGTTTCCCAAAGGTCCCACATCAGTCCTGCAAATCTGGCAGAGATGCCCTGGGTGATCTAACAGAGAGAGATACCTGTTTTTTTTAAGCGATCAGATCACACCTGTAGCATTTGCACCATTTGATTTGGAGACCTTAATCTAGACAGCTAATTTTGGGTGGGCAAAGCAAAGTGAGATAGATTTCACCCCAAATAAAGACTGTTACTCTCCTCCCCATCCCATCTACTCAACAGTTACAGGGGAGTTCATCCACAAGCCAAACCTCCTCTCTGATTTCTCGTTCATTTTCCTAATCTCTTCAGTTGTCTTTGTCTTTTCCTCATCCTCCCTCTGTGTTTGCAACATGGTCTAATTCATCACAGTCACTGGTGTTTATTATTATTAGTGTAACACTGAGACACCTCAGCCCAAGATCAGGCCCAGTTGTGCTGGATGTTTGACATTCGTAATGAAAAAGATGGTTTCTTCCCCCACAAAGAGCTGAACAGTTGAAGGGTGCAATGAGAAAGCACAGGTGGAGACAGACACGTGGGCTATATGGGACAGCAGTGTAAGGGTTTTCTTTTATATAATAGGTAGTAGTTTTATTTAATAATGTATTTCTGGCCCCTTGGCAAAATCCTAATCAAATATCAATAGACACCATGACATTTGCTTTTACTGGACCAGTGCTTCAATAAATAATCCCCATTTTTCTAAGAACCATTGCAAGGTCTTTGATCTCAGGCTGACCATTTCTGTCTTAATTCCTGCTTTTACTGAGGAATGAGAATGGGCTAATAATCAATAACCAATTGAACAGTAATAGTCCCTGTTTCAAAGCGAGTCCCTTTCATGCCCTGGTCTACCAAGGCAATTCAGCTGGGAGGAAATAGTGGTGCCTGTTAATTATAAATGCAATAAAGGCTTGTGGAAATTACTCATTTTTCACTGAGTGGAGTCACTGTACAGTCCATACACAGTATTTTCAGGGTGGAGGGAGGGCAGACAAAAGGCATCTTGACTCTGTAAAGCAGAAAGCAGAGATTTTACTTTGCCCACTGGTCTTATTTTCCCTGGCAGAGGATTTCTGCAGGTGCTCAGGTGATGGTGCCACCCCCCCTGCACCACACTTTTCCCCCAAGAAGTTGTAGTGACTCCAGTTTCTTACTGTGCATTGCTCTGAGGGTGAACATGGCACTTTTAACAAACACCTACCCAACAGTTCCTCTTTTTGAGAAAGGTCTGTGTAGTAAAGCAGTTTTACCAAAGACAGACAGTGCATACAAATGGTGCTGTCTGCTGGCTTGTGCACCCTGGGTATATTGTATTTCTTGGCTGGATGCTTGTCACACACAACCTGAATGGATTACTTGAGCTTTCCAAAGACTTTCTTAAGAAATTACGTATCTTGTACATATTAGCCATTAACCTAAACCCTTTTGCCCTGCTCCTTGAATCACCAGACTGATCTTAGGAGTATTTTGGGGGGGAAGATTGGATTCTTCGCCCTACCCAAATATCAGCTCCTCATAACAGGGCAGGTGAGAGGATGTTCATACCCTGCGATGGAGGAAAAATTGCTTAAGAAATGTCTGAACACTGCCCAAGAATGAAAGATGTCAGCTAGCCAGAAGAGCTGAAAATTTGTGCCAGAAATATCAGTGGGTCAGGAAGTCTGGAAGAAGTATACACATCTCACATGGTTTCAGATCCAGCTGCACTGGCTGAGGATTTGTCTGCAGAAATATCACAATTAGATCTTGGGCTGTAGTGGACACTCTTCCAAGAGCAGCTGGGGAGATCAGAGCATCAGGGCTAATACCCTGGTTGCTCAGAGAGCAGAGCTCTGGGGTCTTCCTTGGGAAATGTCGCTGCTCCGACTGGCAGACTTGGGCATCCCAGCATCTCTGTTTTCTCTCCAAGAGCTCCAGACCAATTAGGCTCAGTTTGTAATGTTGTTTTTTCTCCATCCCTAGCTGTCAGCATCACTGATACTCCTGACACCGACAATCTGACAGCCACACTGGGAGCATCCCACTCCTTCCATCATTGCTCGTGCTGAATCCCCCGCAGACACACACACCATCCCGGAAACCTGCAAAATGCCGTTGCCTTCAAGAAACACAGCCGGATGAAAGATGAAGGTAAGCTAGCACCAACCCTCCACGGAGCTGGGAGCCTAATACGCACTGGGTTAGGAGGATAGGAAGGCACATAAACCCCCCTTCCTGGACAAGACCATTAATTTTTCTGCTGCCAGCATGCAGAAGGGCACCAGATCCATCCCACCAGCTCTCGGTGTAGGCATTAGCAGCCTCTCCATGCAGGCACTTAAGGCAATACTGCCTCTGTTCATGGCTGGACGTGTCGGAGGGAATGGAGCTGTTGAGCGAGATGCTATTTTTACAGTCAATTCTCTGAGCAGTTTAATGGTCGTGAGTGATCAAGACCTCCATTTTATATCTCACCATTAAGAAGGATGCCCCGAGCATGGGCCATCCCTTAATCCCACAAACTGGGGCCCTGATTTCAGGTGAAGAGCACCACCTGCTGACATCCCCTCCTGTAGCTCCCTGGATTTTCGGTGAAGGTCCCTGACCAAGAGCTGGCCATGCACAGATGCAGTCAGGTCTTGCACAACATGGGGCTGCCTGTGCAGGCTCGAAAAGCTCCTGTCCTGATGGGTGGCTTCGTTTCTTTCCTGTTTTAATTGGAAATCAGGGAGTCTGGCAGCCCCGCAGGGAAAAGGCACAGGTTGTGCATTTCTTGCCAGGCACGAGGTCCTCCCTTAGCATCACCTCAAGGTCCAAGACTCACCATATGACCATCAACCAGTCCATCAGTGACGGTGACTTCTGTGATGAAAGTATCTGACCTTATTCCTCAACCCTTTTATGGGAGACTGTTAAAAATACCATAAGAAAGTGGTGACCCTTGGCTGCCACCAGCCTGGGCCAGTTGTGAGCCCAATCCTGCCAGTCTGTACCTGACTGCCCTTCGTCATGATGCTAAATGATGGGCTCTGTTGGTCTGAGACTTTCTCAAAAAGGAGTTTCTCTCAGTGCTGCATGCCGTGCTGCAAACCAAGGATTGAGATATTTTAAATATGTATAAGCTGATGGAAAGCAGTCAAGAAAGGAA
>NW_010270409.1:33436-62042 GCF_000690775.1 Eurypyga helias
GGCTGATGAGTCTGTGTGAGATTTTTCTATTACTGAATTAATTGGTGTAGGAGATGAGGCAGACACACATTGAATTGTCTGCCTTTCAGAGCACTTTAATAGAAAATACACACAGATTCACTCTTTGACGCTCCCCCGGCTCCCTTGCCTGGCCTGTTTTCTAGCTGTGCTGGCCTCATGTCTGCTTTTCCTTTTTCTAGCCACACACTTTGGAATTTCCTTTGCTCTTGTTCATTCTCTATCATAATCTTTCTTCTCTATTTCCCCCTCCATCCCTTTAATCATCCTGGAGGTCTGAGGTCATGCCAGCAGTTCCCAGCCACTTTGTGAAACCAGCTCAGTGTGCTGGTGACCAGCACTCCCACAATGTCCTGCTGCTTTGGGATGAGATCCTGTAGGTTCAGGACAACTGGTTCCTCTCCCAGGAAGAGAAGCTGGATGGATCAGACCAGGGGTCTTCCTGCTCCAGCAGTATGTACCTTGGACAATCCTGCTTTTATCCCCATATCCTACACAAGCAGTGGTCCCAGTGTGGCACCTGGGAATTACAGTGACTGTGCCTGGAGCCACCACCCAGTTCAGAGCTGTCAGGAGCTGGTGACACCTGAAAGTGATGGGGAAGACTGGCTGAGGCTTGAGAAAATCATAGCTCCTGCATGCAATTGGGTACACACTTGCACTCGTCAGGTGAGATAGGCATGGCCCAAACTGGAATCAGCTCCCCATGGGTTGAAGTTACCTGGAAAATGTGGGCAGTGGCACACACAGAAGGGGTTGGTCTAGCTTCCACCATTCACTGGGATGTACTGGAATGCACTGGGATGTATTGGGATGCAAGGCAATGGGCAGCCTGAAGGCTGTTCTATCATTGATGGAGCTGGGTGTAGTGTTTCCCTCACAGCGAAAAGCACAGATTGAGACACCAAAATGCTCCCAGCACACCTTCCTCCTCCCCCTGCTAAAATGCATGAAGGAAGATCCTGCTATTTTCTTTTTAGATTCAACATGACCTTTTCAGTTCGGGCTTTTCTTCATTTCATTTTTAAGGAGTTTAAAGGAACACTTAAAATATGAACAAAATCCATTCTTTTTTAATTTGCCTGGTGTTTTTTATTCTGATTGACCTAAATTCAGTTTCCCTCATCACCCCTTGCCCCAGTTTTTCTTGGACCTGGCAATAAGCCAAAAAAAAAAAAAAAAAAGGAAAGAAAAAAGAAAAACCCGAGGAAAGATATTCACAAAGCCCCATTTGTTACATTTTCTCTGAGTAGATTGATCCCAGCTCTCCTGCTCAGCTCGTCTTTGTGTCCAGACAATGAAGGTGCACTTTTCCCCACTGGCATAATTGGCTACAATTAAGCTCTGGACAAGATATTTGTTTAATGATCCCCAGGAGACACAATTTGAGGATAAGGGGAGATACTGTTTCCTGAGTGTGGGCCATCATCTTCATGTGTGTCTGGTTACTGAATGTCTGTGTCACCACGCAGGGCTCAGGCGGCCTTTCTCCCCCCCTCCCTGAGCACAAGTCCTTTTGCATTTCAGCAGAGGATCTTGCAGTGCTTTGCAGATCATGGATAGGTGAGGACAACCCAAAATTTTGGCCAACTAACATCAGTATCAGCATCATGGATGGGAGTGTTGCAGAGAGGATTGAGGGGGTGGGGAGAATGGTTTAAAAGTCCATGTGAAACCTTGCGCAGGGTTCCCCAAACTGGGGAGAGTTTCCGACCGGGGTGTAGGTGGCTGGCCCCGTTAATGCCTCTGTGTGTGGCCACATGCCTGCGTCGCTCTCAGCCTGCTCCAGCATGGGTGCTGCAGGAGAAAATCCATTTTCACTGGTAACTCTGTGGCTCTCATTCCCCATAGCTTCCTCTTATGCACAAGTTGCTCATCTTGGTTTGACCCACATAACCTCCTTAGACCACCTGCCGAAACTTCTGGCCAGGGGAGGTTTCCAGCCTGTGGATTCTCCGGAGGACATCAGGGAAGGATCCGCAGTCCATTGTACATTTGTGAATTAAATACAGACTTTGAAAGTGAAGGTTTGCTCATGGCTTGAGTGGCAACAGCCCCCCGGGATGTGAGTTGTCATCCCATGTCCATGGGCTCAGTGTTTTAAAGGATTTCAGGGGAAAGGGATCACAACAACCAAACGGAAGTGTCCTGGTTCCACAAGATGGGGGTTTAATGCTTCGGTTTCCCCTCTTGTAACATCACTCCCCAGTGAGTACTCCAGATCTTGACCTTTGGCTCAGCTGAAACTGTATTTGCATTGTTTTTCACCCACAGGCAGGTCTGACCTTGGAAGAGAGCTAACAAACCCTGCATGCTTTGGGAGTCTAAATTTTGCAAATCCGAGCAAACTGTTTGTGTGCCAGCAATGCTGGGATGGGGGGGGGGGCTGTGCCTGGGATGTATGGGTGCCTGACCACCTCTCCCCCTGCAAGACACAGGGCAGAGTCACTTCAAAGCACCATGGCAAATCCCTGAGACCCCTCTTTGGGCACCATCCCCCCAGCTTGGTTTGCACTCACCTCATCTGGGGCAACTCCTTCTTGGCTGAGGTAGGATTTCTTCCTCCTGGAGCCTGGGCTGCCTGTGGGATCTCAGGGAAATGCAGCCCTTTCGCTCCTACGTCTGTGGCTCTGGCTGGTCCCAGCCAGCATCCCCCCTTGCCCCCTCCCCATTGCCCAGTAGCTTTGCTGTGTCTGCCGGACAGATGCAGCCCGTTACGAGGTGCAAAGGGGTGAGCGGGGTGGTGGGGAGAGGGAAAACCAGCCAGGCCTCCCCAAGACATTAAATCTAATGGTCAGGTAATAATCAGAAGGTCATGGAATGAACAGGCTATAAAACCAGCCACTGCCTCTGCCCTGGATAGGGTTGTTTGTGAGACTCAGCAGCTTTTCCGTGTATAAACAGCCAGAGACAAACAATCTCAGCTGCCCAGAGTCCACTCCCGGGAATTCTACTTTTTTCGGGCATGTTTCCATTTCCATCCCTTGACCTTTCAATTGAGTAAGCTCTGGTGCTCACAGAAGCGCCTTGACCCTGGGCAGGGCTCCCAGCACTGCTGCAGTTAAAACATCCAGTACTGGGGGAGAAAAATCCCACTGCCAGGGTGAGGAGGGCTGGGCTGGAAGCACTAAATCAGGACTGCTTGAAAATGTCTGACGAGACCATTCGGCAAGGGCACACTGGGTTTTGGCTAAACAAACATTTCTGTTTCTATGGAGAATGTCACACTGTGCTCATAAAATTTCTGGGTGAAGCTCTGTTTTGATTGTAAATTTGGGGAGGGGTGCTCAAGCTTCTTTTCCTTATTATAATAAATCAGAGTTGTTCATTTTTTCCCTCTGAATTGCTCGCCAGGAAAGAGAGTTTGGAGAGTCTGTGTCTTTGACTCACTACGTCAAATGATTTGGCCTGTGCCTCAGTTTCCCCATCTGTGGTGAAAGGAGCATAACAATCCCTCCCTGCTCGAAGAGGATCAGAGAGGATTAATTACTCCATGGGATTATTGCATAAACAAAAACACCCCTTTTCCAGTTAGTTTCATGTTGGGAATAGTTCACAAATTGTTTGGAAGTTTTTTGAATTGAGCCCTTGGCCAGGTCTCAGCTCTGCAAGCTCCAGGAAAGCAACTGCGGAGCACGAGTGTGCGGAGTCCAGTGCCTTTGCAACTTTGGCATGCCTGGGGTAAGGTGATGTGTCAAACAAACTCCTCCAGACTCTCCTCTGATGCTTTCTAAGATGCAATCGTGTTTCGGTCAGGAATGTTGACGCCCGGATCTCCGCAGAGCAAATGTAAGAGAAATGCAGGGGCAGCCCCTGCACTCGACTGCTACAGGCTGGGGGGCTGCAAAGGTCTGGTGGCTGCATTGTCTTGGGCTAAATTCAGGTCATATTTGCCTTCTCCATCCTTCTTATGCTGTTGTGACTCATTCTGCTCTCTCTCGTACCCAGGCAGATCAAGAGTATCTTTGGTGAGGCTGGCGGGGTTGTACTGACAGGAACATGGCATGAGCATGCAGATGCAGGGACATGTTTTTCTGCAATGGGGAACATCTACCCCCAGCCTGGGATATACAAAATGGTCCCAAGGCACACGGTCTGTCTCATTTGGGAAGAAATTGTAGCCCCATGTCTCGCCTAAAAGCTGATCATTCTCTTCCTTAATTGCTTCATTAAAATTTCCAGCCTGGATGGTTCCTGGGGACTCTGCAAGGAGATGGGCCAATCACGAGTTAAAATGATGTGATGTGTTTTGAGTGTGTGGTGCTGCGGTATTGCCTGACCAGCACGTTGGCTGATGCAGGTGTAGATTTTTGCTCTGAATCATGCGTAGGCACATGGTGGTATTTTGTTTAAGTTAATCTGATCTTTTTGCCATATTAGTAACTTTAATCCAGCAGAAGAGCATGGGCATTAGCTGATCTGGAATAAAACTAGAGTTGTGTGGACATACAGCACCTGTGTGAGCAGGAAAGCTACTGGCACAAAGTTAAAACTCATCAATATTTCTGAACACATTTGAAACAGCCAAGTGAGTTTTACACAGTTCTTGGCATCGTGTACTTGCAATGTTTTTGATCTGTTATTAAGCACCCTAAAGCTGCCTTTAATGAATTGGTAAACCATGACTTGTCTTGGGTCACGTTGCTTCTAAGACAAATTATGTGATGAGATTTGTGTCTGGAAAACTACAGAATTCGGTTCAGTGTCTTTGTTGGTACTCTAAGAGAAAGGCATCGTCACGAAGGTGTGGGGGCTCAGAAATACTACTTGTTTCCCAGCACTTATGAGCAAACTTAATAATTTTCTTGTACATCCCTTGACATTGGTAACAACGGTATGAAGCCTGTGAAGGCAGAAGGGAAAAGGCATCAGCAATTCTGGTCCCAAGCTTGCAGCAGAGACCTCCTATGCCAAAAATCCTATCAACTATTGACAAGCTGCTTCTGGAAGGGTCAGGTTTCTTTGTAACAAATTTTTGCAGAGAGAAGGAAAAAAGGAACCTTGCAGCATCTTTTGTAACTTGGGCATGAAATATGCTCAGCTGATACTACAAGTGGCAAATAAATAAATCCCACTTATAAACCCCAGTGTCACAGCAAAGCGGGAGCTAACACCATAATATCACTGTCTCTGCCGCTGTGCACAGACGTCTCAGGGATGCAAAAGGAGAAACTCACATCCGGTCCAATTTGCATAACTTCACCATTTATTAAAAATACTGCTGGTCAGAATGGGTGCCCTGGATCAGATCATTGATGTGTATTTAAGATCTTCTTGAGAGCGAGTGAGGGGCAATGATGAAGTGTGGGTGTGGATGGAGAAGAGGGTTTCCTCTGAGTGTCTCCGATGATTGCTGAGGCAGAGAGGGATCCCAGTCAGAAGGTAATTTCAGCCTGAACTGAAGGCTAGACAAAGGCATGGAGAAGATGCGTGTCCAGTTCCTGATCACGGTGAGGAGCAGAGCACTGGACATGGTCTTTCCCTGCGGCAGGTTGTCACAGGAACCTGACCTGTGCTGGGGTGGGCAGATAGTTCTGGCACAGGCAGAGCCATAAAAATCAGCTGCACAATCACTATTTCTTGTATCTTCTTGTAACCTCTGCAAAAGTGAATCATAATAGGATGGATGGAGGTTAGCAGGGAGGTCAGTAACCATTTACAACCCAGTTCTTCAGCTGCAGCTTCAGCATTACAGCAGCAGGGACAACTGCTGTCTTCTCTCCCAGCATCCTTGGATGAGAGGCAGGCACTGAGAAGGGTGCTCAAGCTAGTCCTGGACCAAGGAGAGGGTAATCTCTTCTCCAGACACTGTGTGCTGATATCCAAGCCCTGTTGCATCTCTGCAGCTCACGTTCTCTGTAAAGATGCTTCCCACTGGGTCAGGGACACCATGGGCTGGTTGGGTGCTATAGGACCAGCATCTTTTTTGAGCAGAAATGACTTTTCCAGGGTAGCGTCTCCCAGGGACTTTCACATCTTTTTTTTTCACTCCTGGCTGCATCTTTCACTGTGGGCTGGGGGAGCCTGACAAAAGCATGTTTTGGGTCACAGGTTGAAAGGTGAGAGCTGAAGGTGAGATCCTGCGTGGGCTCTCATCCTGGTGAGATGAGTAGATATTACATCTGCTGTGGCTTCAGTGAGCTGCAGGACAAGTTAAGAGCCGGGATCTGACTCTCTCAGTTCCCAGGAGGACAATATCACAGCTTAGCCCAGACAAGCTCTCCAGAATAACTGTGCATTTCCCTTGCCAAAACCAATGGCTTCCTCTCAGCTTCCGAGGGGTAACACAAGGTCTAGATTGCATCCAGCTGGAAGCACTCCTAAGGCTGACAAGTCATGGACATAACTGGCTTAGGTAAAAACAGCCAATGTCACTGAAAGAGATTGCTGTAGAGCTAAGGGCTGAACCCCCACTCCCCACTGGTCAGAGGGGGCGTTACACCAGGCTTGTGCTACTGGTGACAAAACCAGCCACGACTTGGAGTTAATGACTCCTCTGGGGAGAGGCAAGCCTGAAACAAAGCAGGACAGGAGCTGAAAGGCAGCTCTGTGCAAGGAGAGGGAGAAACTCTGAGTCTTCTGGCAAAGGACAGCACAAGGGGATGTCTGCTGAATGGAGCACGCTCCGGCATACTGATCAGAGGAGGGATTTCAAAGGTACTGTAAGAGAAAATATCTCCAAAGCCTTCACCCTCCTCTGCACAGGGGTGGGTGGCACTGTGCAGAGACAGAATGCAGATCAAGGCAGCACTGGCTGCTCTGCACAGGGGTCCCATGACCTCTGATCTGGACCAAATAAGGTCCCTATGATGCAGGGGACATTGTGCAGCATTGCACCGGGCATGGCAAGATGCCCTGGGTTGCTGGAATGAGCTGTTTCCCTCCAGATACACCAGGAAGCAAGCAGGGTATTGCAAGAAAGGTGCTTGTGCACAGAGGTAAGCAAATGTTGGGAGCTAGTGGCTGATGAAATAAGCCTGGGTGATGGAGCTGGTCTGTGGGTACCTAGGGCAGTCATGGGTGGGCACAAGATGGAGATAATGGGCCACTGTGGCTTGTCCTGAGCTGGTGTCGCTGTGGTCATCTGAAGCTCTGCCAGACTGTGGGCTAAGGCACAAGTACCTGCATGGGCAGGGCAGATCTGAGTCCCTGGGGTATAAAATGAGTGCAAATGGATTTTGAACATCCGCTTGTAGCAAGGTGAGAGTCTGCATAGAGATAAGTAAATCCTCAGCCTTGAGGAGCTGCTTGCAAATCCCCCAATCCCACCTAAAACACATTCTGCATGGCTGAATGGAGCTGTGTAGCCAACCCATGGGATTCAGCCACCCTTGCAGACCAGGCAGAGCTATTCAGGCTGCGAACACAGCTAGTGAATTCATCAAGGGTGGGTTAAACTGGTGCTCATGTGCTGCTCAGTGTCAGGAGGGGTGAGAAAAGCAGAACAGGGAAACCTGTGCCCAGAGAGGAGATGGCTGGAGACGTTTCTGGTTTCCAAGCACAAGCCACACCACGGCACTTCTGTGCACGTCGTACCTTTGCACAGTGCCTCCGGCTCCCGTGTTTCCCTGCCCTGGTGCAGAAGCAAAGCCAGTGCCCATAGAGCAGCCAGACACAGCAGTTCTGAGCTCCGGGCATCCCAGGGTGGCCAGTAGCTCCCAGAGGTGCTCAGGGCACCAGTGGGACTGTTGGTTTAGATGGAGCTCCTGTACGGCACAAGGACAATATGGCAACAGACCCATTTCCTGACCACAAGTGGGTTTGTGAGGGGCCAGAGCCACATGTGAGGATCTCCCAACAGTCCTGAACCAAGGGGCAACTCGGGGGAAGATGTTGATGGGGGAAATGCAGCTGAATGGGTAAGGCATGTGCACATATTTTTAATCTGTCTTCCATCCTTCAACACAGCCCTGAGGTCTCTCCCCTGTGCCTCTTCCTCCTCCCGCACTGTCTGTCCAGTTCAGATTTCATTTGGCCCCAGCACTGCCTGGGACCCCAGCACAAGACACTGCCCAGAGGTGACAGTCCCAGCAGCAGCAGCCCGACACTGGGGTTTCACTGTGGCACAACGTGAGCTTCCTCCAAGGTGAGATCTCTAGTCACCACTGCACGCTAAGAAACATGTATTAAGAATAATTGCTGCTGCTGCTACAATTATAATAACAGAACTGCATAATAAGGAATTCATGCTTTGTATAAAGTAGGTGCATAAGTCTTCATTTGCTTGTGTGCTGTTTTATAAAACAGAGGCATAATCTTGTATTATAATTCTTGTTTGCATCTGTACCCCAGACACTAACCTCTTCCTAAGCTGCAAAGCAAATCTGGTAGGAGGACGCTGCCTATTCCTGGATTCCTGATGAAGTTCAGGGTTTGAAAGCAGCAGACTGTCAAATCTGTCAGATTGCTGATCCTTTTGTAGGTTAGAAAAGGGGGAGAGATGGGAGGGACGAAGGGAAGAGGATGTACTTTTAATAAAGATGCTTGTGCATTTAGAAAATTAACATCAGAAGAAGCAGAAAAAAATCTTTTGTTTATAATATATTTTTACATAGTCAACATTTCCAGACACTGATAAATGCATTCTGCAACATGCATCCAGCTAATGATAGCAAAAGTCTTGACAGAAGTAAGTGGAAAATACCCATTCTTCACTTTTTCTTTTTCTTTTATTTTTTTTCCTGATAAAGAAAAATGCATGTGTTTGGTGATGTTTTATTCTGATGAAGTTGCAAGTGGCTGTGAGCTACCAGGGGCACAGTCCCTGTGGAAGTGGGACCGCTCCTCCATGACCTGGAGATGGGCATGAGGCGTGATGGATGGAAGGACATAAACGGTCCAGGAGAGAGATCCAAGCCAGGTCTCCACACTTGGAGTATTGTTTGCAGTGGATGCAAGCCAGAGCTGACCCTGGGAGAAGACAGCAGACTCTGGGCTGTCACCTTCTCTCCTGCTGACTGCAGCTGGGTCCTATCTCATTGCTTTCCTGCCCCAGCAGCCACCCAAGAATCTCATAATACCTCTTTTTGCAGGAAAAGTGGGTTTGGGCGCCTTTATTTCTCCCAGCCTTGGACTCCTCAGACCAAGGGAAAAAGTGTCCTCAGGCATTCCATGGCTCAGAGGACTCTGGAAAGATGCTGTGAAGACCTGGACCACAGATGGTGGCTGCACCAGGCATGTAGAAGGGCAGAAGTCAAAGTGATCCACGGAGGCATGAAATCACCCAGCTTGGGCAGGAGTGCTTGTCCTGCAACCAGCTCAGCATCTGCAGCGCTGAGCCCAGTGCCCAGCCCCAGCGTTTGTCATCAGCGGAGCCACGCCGCGCGGTGCCTGCGGGGCTGCCCGGAGCTGGTCGCTGGCACGCCTGTGTCCCTGCTGCTTGCCACAACCAGCCTCCTGCTCCTGGAAAGGGGGAATTGAATTCTGCCGGGTGGCCGTAGCAAATGGACTGTGTTGCCTCCCTTTAGCCTTTAGTTTTCAGATAATTAGCTGATTTTGAATTATTTATGTTGTGAATTTTCAAATAAATAATGTAATAAATGCATCTCAATTATTTACCCTGTTACAAAGCTGACTTGATGGCCGGGCAAATATTTCCATGAATCATTGATTTTATGAATTTTTCAATATTAAAATAAAATAAATGATCCAATTTCTAAGGCTTTAAATTATTCTTTCATTTCTTTAGCCTTATATTCTGGTTTTGGGAATCCTCCCTGGACTTCGGTCTTCTAAGAAATTCTGCAATGCTTTTGGAAAACTGCAATTATTTTTAGCATGAAAGTCACTCAGTAGAGCTTGATACCACATTTAAGCTGAATAAATGTGAGTTCAGGTCACCAGCGTACAGAAAAATGGCTACTTTATCTCACCAGGGTACTTCAGGAGATCATATTCCTCCAGGTGGCTAACTGCTAAGTGTGAATATTGTTTGCTTAGAGCATGTCAAGTGTATGCTTCCCCCTGCAGACTTTCGGTTGGGAATATGAGATTTAAGGTAAAATCTGAATGTGTTGCTGATAGCATTGAATTACCATGAATAAAATAGGCATAGAGAAACCTGGATATCTGAATCTGAGGTGTAACAAACTGCACAAACAAGCCTCTAGCAAGCGAGAGTATTGAAACTTAAAAATATTTGTAGGCTCAGTGAGCATCGCTGCAACCACAGAGGAATATGGAGAGGTGGAAAAACCAGCAGATGCATATCCACCCCTTACACAGTCCTAAAGCAAGGGCAGAAACACTGTGGGGCAGAGGGAAAGGGTTTTCCTATAGCCCTCACTGCCTTCTCCTGGTGAGAACCTGCCTGGAGGAGGATCTCCTGGGACCTAACACGGGCTGATGCCATGGCCCTCCCTGGGGAAAAAAGGCCTCTGCCAGGCAGCTGGGAGGGTTTGGGTGCTGGGGGTGCTTTGGGCTTCATGTCTGAAAGCAGGGATGGAGCTGCTTAGGGAAAATGCTAAATTTTCTGTGCCCTTAGAGGCTGCTGGGTCCATAGCACAGGCAGCCTAGATGCGTAGCTGCGAGGCAGGGGAAAGGAGGCAGGACATATAATAAGTATAATAAATTGTAGGGAAGCTACTCAAGGGTGTAAGGGGCTTGGTGATGTCTGTCTGTTTGTCTGAACTGAAACAGGTTACAAAGGACAATCCCTGGCTGCTGCACTTCCCGTTGCCCCTGCGGCTTTCTATGCTGTGGGATGCTCAGACTTACCAACGCTTTATGTGGCATTGCTGGCCTGCCTCCAGTGACAGCCATCTCCCCCGGCGAGGAAGGGCTACAGCTTTGTCCTGCTCAGGGAGAGCTGGAAGATGCTCAGAGGAGAGCGATGTGAATGGACTGAAAAACAACTGGCAGCTAAGTGAGATGGATCCTAAAAGGAGCTTTTGATACAGCTGGTGTATTCAAACCTTTCTTCCAGCGCATTGGCACAAAGGGGCTTTTCTCTGTGCTTTACTCTGCTTTTCCCTCACTCTGCGTATGGCACTGACCCTGTGCAGGGCTGGCCAAGGGGCACAGGCTGGGCAGTTCTGTGTCTCTGACCTGCTCCTTGCAGAAACAGAACCCCATGTTGTGCACGTGCTCGAGCCGATTGGAGGAGAGGGGCTGAGTGTGTGTGGGGTGAGTTACACAACCTGCGAGCAGTCGCCCTGCTTGCAGGAGGCAGCAGAGCCTCAGCCAAGTCCGCCTGGTAACCTCCCAGGAGCCGCTTCCACCGATGAACTGATGGAGAGTAATTACCCATGGCTGCCCACCATCCTTCCCTCCTTTCAAACTCAACATACAATTAGTGCTAGGAAGATTAGCGTAGCGATTTACACTTCAGGACTGATTTTTCTTCCCTCTTTCCTCCCCTCCAATTATGGAATTAGAGGTAGAGAAAAGCAAGGGTGGCCCTTTGGCTGACGTGTGATGATTACTGGTGGAGGTGCCTGCACAGGGGAGGTGGGATAATTAATGCTAATAACGTGTAACAACCTGCCTCGCTGCCTCGCATTCAGAGCACAGTTCATCTCCCAAGCAGAGTTCGTCTTCCACTTGGAGCTGGAGGTGGGGCACTGCTCTTTGAGCACCCCTGCATTTCCCATGGCCAGGAAAATTCACTTGTTTGGAGCAGATTTCTGGTATGGAGCCACTGCTGCACCTCCAAATCAGACCTGAACATGGGCTAGAGTGCAAGATGGGCAAGAGCTGCTGGAATTTCAGCATCTCAGACAAATCAGTTGCTTACTGAAGGGCCTCATGCTGCCTAAAAATGATGATTTGCATTGAATCCCTTCTCAGTCTGAGTCTTCTCTTTGTATGTCTGCTCTTACGAGCTACATCCCTGCCCTTCACCCTCCCTTTCTGTGGATCCAGCTTCTTGGCATTGGCTCAAGTTACCTCTTAAGGTGAAGGTGTTCAAGTCATTCTCCTCTAAATCCTATTTTCATGAAGGTTTAAGATCTTCCTTTTAGTCCCTCTCTGAATACCAGAGTCCTGTAAGAGGATGGGATTATTTCAAAGAGTTCAGGTAAGGAAAAGCTCTCCAGAGAGGAAAGGGCCAGGGATAAGCAGTGCCATCGCCCCCATCAGCTCTGTTGAGACTGGTGAGAGGTGACCACTGGCACTGCTTTAATTTCCTGAGGCCCCTCCGATGCCTCTAAGACTCCTCCCAGCTGCAACCCTGCCTTGTGGGATGCTGTTATTGCAAATTCTGCAGCTCCTGTGTCCCACCTAAGAAATCTCTCTTTGTCTCTCTCTTCAGTGCACAAGGAGCCGGTGTCATTATGGTTTCCAGTTAGATGCTCCTTTTAATGCCTCTGCCAGTCAAGGACCCGCAGGTTGCTGTCCTTTCCCAAGGACACCCCTTGTTGTCAGCTCCACAGAGGTTTTATTAGTCAGCAATAGCAGCAGCAAGTATTAGAATTGGCAGCCCTAAACAAGACCTGTCTGGTGCTTTGCAGGGTAGGAAGGATCACCAGACCCAAGGGTGAAGGTCTGTTATCAGGATACGCAATCCACTGGACCAGACGCAGATTTTGGGGCAGAGAGGAGTTGTTTCATGCAGAGATTTCCATCCATGTGCTGCATGGACAGACAATGGCTGATTTCAGCAGAGCCTTCTCCTCCTTGAACACAGCGTAGGGAATGCACATGTGCTTCTCTGGGGGTTAGCAGCTTTTGCACCAACATCTCCCACCCTGAGAAAGTAAAACTTGTGTTGCATTATCCCCCACTGTGCATGAGCATTCACGCCAGTGTGAAATGGATGTAAGATTTTATGAGATGGGAACAGCATTCACGCTCACCAGTGCAGATGATGACAGAGGAGGGCAACGGTGCATCAGGTTGTGAATTGTGCATGAAGAGAAAGTGGTTGAATAGCACTGCCTACTAGGAGGAGAAACAACCTCCAGGGAGTTGGAGGCATTGCACCACCATATTGAACAAATGGAATGGCTTGCTGCAGTAGAACATACTGGAAAGGAGAACCCACACCGCTTGCTCATGTCTTGGTGAAGCAGATTTCTTTTTAAAGGCTTTGTTAGCAGAGAGAATCCTTTGTTCTGTTCTTGAATGTTAAAAGCCTATTTGCCATGAAACAGATAAAACCTTTTTTCTGGATGCTCCAACTCATTCCCTTCCTCAAACTTGTTACTTTAAAGCAGTTTTCTTCAGCTAGAAGAGATCCAAGAGGCTGTTTGGACCATTTTGTGTGACCAAGAACTGCAGAGCAAGGAAGTCAGAGGCAGAATGATTTGGGTGGAGGTTTCATTGAGCTGCTCAAGTTAATTATAGTAAAGAGGCAGTTTGAGAATTGTAGTGTCTTGAGCTTAATGCTGGGGTGTACAGGTATGTTTGGGGATGGTGAATGGACCAGAGAAAGTTGTACAATTTTCCTGGCTTGGCTGAGATGCCTTATGGGCTATGGAGGTACCTAAACTCCAAGTGTCTTGGCTTGGGGTGTTCCCATGCACATAGTTTTACTGATGGGGCTGAGGATGATGGGGAGAAAGGGATGTGCTGCAGGAGCAGGTTTGGGCTAGTAGCTTCTATGGCAGCATGTTGGAGCAGAAATTGAGATACTCTTGTTTACTTGAACACAGCTTTGCTCTGAAACCAGGTGGGAGACACATTCATGGGATGTCTGAATGCACAACCACCATGGGCTGCTGCAGACCCAGGCAAAGAGGAAGCCACAGCAAGAGTGATCACTCTCCCCCATTTAATTCTGCACCCAGATGGTGTTTGATGGTGTTTTGTCCTTGTTTGATGCCTGCTCACAGGTGTGCATTGCCCAGCCAGGCTGGTCTCATAGCCAATGCACACTGTGGTCCTGGTGCAGATTTGGGATGAAGTCCTTGCACAGCCTTGCTGCACTAATTTTAGTTAGTTGCTGGTCAATTTGTAATTGAAAACATAAATTTTGGGGAAAAGCATAATCTCCACTGCTCTGTGGATAATTCATGCAGAAAAGCCTGGAATTGTCCAATGTATTAATTCCCAATGAATAATTCAAAAGTGGCCTGAAAGGAACCATGCACCTTCCAGAAGGAGCTCTGCTTCCTTCCCTGATGTGAGACTGCTGGGAAGAGGTACCTGGCCATCAAACTCCCTCCAAGACTGGGCTCTGCAGAAGACACCAAACCTCCTGCCAGGCACAATTTGGGGCAGTTAATCCCCACGGTACAATAACAAGGTTGGTGGCAGGGCCTCCTTGCTCTCATCACTGCATTTTTGCAATTTGGCAGATAACAAAATAAAAGGAGCAACACATACAAACAAAATCAAAGGCACCACAGAGCCGAGTCTACTCTGCTCATCTATTTTGACAAGTCTGGTTGAAGTTTAATTATTTATAGTACTTTGCAGAGTACCACGAGATGATCTGTCACGCGTTTTGTAAAAGTAATGGAGCCTTAATAACAGCACTTGGATGTTAAATTCACAGAGAAGCAGGGGGAGGGAAGGTTGTTATTTTGTGTGTCAGTAACAAGGTGAGATTTAGAAAAATATTGTGTATCCAAAGAGAACTAAAAGCACAGAGAGAAGAGCTTCCCCTGACGTGGACGTGCGGGAGGAACGCGTTAATGGCTCTGGGTGGGGAGGTGTAGATAAAACTCCACGGTAAAGGCGTCAGCTGGCAACTGGGACTCATTGATGAGTGAGATGTTGTAATGGATGGGGGTGTTGATCCTGCCTGGAAGCAACCCAGCATATTTAGGATTTGATTTAGGAAATATACAGCTCTTTCCTCTAGTGCTCCTGCTGCCCCAGCCACACTGACAGCCATGCTACCACCCAGCTCTGTGCCCCACGAGCCACCCCACCCCTGAGCTCTGCTTAATTTTCAAAAGCCTGGTCTATTCCCCGAGGTACAGGACCGTGGAAGGGAGGATCTATTCCTCCTTTGGTTTGCTGTCTGACTTCACTGGAGTTAGTTTGGCTCTTTTCATGGATGTTCAGCATCAATGCAGAGCTGCTTCTCTGACATCCATCACCTCTATGGGCATGACGGGTGCAAGAGCTAAAGCAGAGCAGCCCCCCATCACTCTCCAGGCTTCTCCTGTGGAATTGGGGTGCTGGCAATGGTTTAGGATGATGTCTTCCTTAGACACCACCTCCTTCTTACTGCTGGAAATGGTGCAGGCCTGGAAGGATCACAGCTCTGATCCAGTAAACAATTTCCTCTGCAGTATGACTTTATTGCATAGGGAGGGCTCATGTCTTCAGTATTTTCAGCAAAAAAGCGGAAGAAGGACGGGAAGGAGCTGACTTGCAGCAGGTCAGCTGCTTGGATTGTGAGCTACAGGGTCACAGGGGGCTCCGGTAGGAGCCAGGGGGTCGGGAAGGCTCTAGGCTCTAGGATGACAACAATGACCTCCTCTAATTCAATCATAATTCCCTGGGCTTCTGAGAAGACCTATCTCTGCTGGCAGCTCAAGAAACGGTTTGTGAAAGCAGAGGTGATCAAAAGCATCTAATCTATAAAGACAAGGACATGACAATCTTTGACACTTTCTCAGTCAAAACAAGTCTGGGCGGAAAGCTGTGAGGAAATTCCCCTGATATTTCAGGACATCAGTGCAGTCTTCAAGGGACTTTACTGAGCTGTTCCCAGGGTGCTAAGGCATGTTAATGTTATGTGTGCATACTTGAAAATTTTCGCAGTCTTTTAAGCAGATTTGGGGCATACTGTGTCATACAACAATCCTTAAATATTGGACAAGCAGGCCTGTTTCGTAATGCATTTGGCAAAAAAAATTATAGATGCATGAGGTATGTTAGTGGATTTATGCAATGTATTATGCTATGTGAAACAAATCTGTAGACCAAGATGACGTTTCCATATGGACATAAACGTCTACATTTTTAGGGTGGTAAAATCGAATCTGTTATTTTAGTGCCCAGATCTCTCCTTTTCTGAAGCAAGCTGTAAGGTGTTAGTAGTTTGGAGACCTTTACCCTGTTGACGAATTTGGCTGAAATTACCCAGTGACATCAAAGGTTAAAGGACACGGGTGTGACAGCACACATTTTGGCTTCTTAACGCTGAATATGACATTCATGGGTCCTCTGAAAAATGCTGGACATCTCTTCAATATGTAGATGAATTAGCAGTAATATACCTTTGACCTCATAATGCTTCACTAAAATTAAACAAGTCCATCCCCTTGCTCTGAGGGGATGGATGTGTACTTTTCTGCTCTGTTTTATTAAAAAAATTGCAAGACTCGGGCCAGCAGTCGTTACGCAGCAGAGCAGGAGACCTCAGAATAGAAGCAAAAAGGCTCAGAGTTGAGTTTCAGCCTGTTATGGTTGTAGCTATTTTTTCTTTACACACTGAAAGTTTAAAAAACAGGAAAGAGGACCCACATGTGATCGGGATCATAGCAAGATTTCTGTCACCTCAGATGGGGCGGGATAAGCCTTGGTGCTTTGCACCACCCTGGGTCCCCCTTTCTGTAACCCAGGCACATGATAACAGCTAACGGCAGCTGGAAGATGAAGGGTAGGGCTGCAGCCACCAGCAGCCACCAGTATCAACAAACATGAAATGCGAGTTTGCAATGAGACATAAAAAAAAAGAAAGGATGCAAAGAACAGGTGTGTTTGGATAATCGGTGACAGTAAGAGTTGTCACACACTTCCCTGACTTTACATTCAAGATGGTGAAGTTTAAAATGAAGCTCTTGGAAGATGCCCATTCATTTTGAGTGAGATGTTCATGGCATTGAAACTTGTTCTGCATTCATGTAGTGTTTTGAAACTACAAGAGGGAGTGCAAAGTACAAATGTTGTATCTGGGCTTAGACTAAAGGTGCAGCATCTTTACGCCTTTTCATGTGCAATAACTGTAATAGCCTCTCTCCAAGGGTGATACAGGTAAAAAGAGGGCTGTTCCCCATGGGGTAATCCATAGGCAGGTCTCCTGGCACTAATTTCTATTGGTGTGAAGCATCTGGATTAAATTAACCCTTCTTGTAGTAAAAAATGGCAATTTTCATCAATTCCTCAACCTGAGAAGAAGGTGGTAACAAGTCTTGATAGGGGTTTGCGTGGATACAGTGTGATTTCATTTAGATTTCATGTCTAAGTGACAAATTAAATACCTGCTTGGCACTGCTACCTTGGCGGTGGTGGGTTTTCTCCAGACTGAACCATTTTACATAATAAAACCATTAGGAAGAGACTGGGTGATGGGAGCAGTTTGATAGTATGTTTGTACTTATGAAGCTGTCTGCTTTGGTTTATCCCTGCATTTCATGCAACATTAGCTTTAAAGAGCCTGTGTAGACTTGTTAAATTTCCTGAGAGTGAATACCAAGCAGAAAATCCCCTGATCCAAAGGCATATGAAAAGATAAAAAGTACAGGTCCTGGTCACTGCTGGATGGGGAAAGGAGATGCAGAGGCAAATCTGGGCCTCTTCAACACAAACAATTGCAGTAAATCACTGGGATGGAAAAGCGTTATTGGGTTTCAATTAATGACTTTGCTATTAGAATTCCATTAATGACTAAACAGTGTTTCCACTTTTGACAGTGTTATTAGGTTAAGCTTCATTTCAAAGGCAATAACCCAATGCATATGGGCAGCACTATATACTGTTATTAAGAAGGGGGAGTATGTGGAGAAGCAAAACCATCTCAGAGCCTGCATTTCTAGTTAGAAATGATTCATTAGACCTGATGTGGCATTTTCTGTCTACAGAAATATTGCTGTTTTCTCCCTCCAGTGCAGTTTGGCATCTCTGATATGTCCCAGGTCCTCCTCTGACCCTCCTGCTGTCCCCCATCCCTCCATCCCCACCTCGTCCCCAGCATGGTTAACATGCAGAGGATACAAGATCTGAGCTCTCCATGTGGCAGGTCACCTCTTGGCCGTGTTTGATCCGGTAATAAACCTCACAAGCTGGCCAGTTCAACTGCTACATTACTGGAGCCACGTTTCTCTTAGAGTGCTTTGCAGACATCAGTTAATTCTGTTGCTTGATGCATGAGGAGATGAAAAATGTTACTGCTTAAACTAAAACAGAGACAAGATGCCTGGTTTATAGGTTTCCTACAACTAAGTGTTGTGAATAGAGCTGCTGAAAGGACCCAGATCCCTCAGCCTAACCATGAGACAATAGTCCCTGCCAGGCTCGTGTAGTTGAAACCAGTGCACACGGTTTAACATATCCTGCTTTTGCTGTGTGGATAAATTTGCATGGAAGAGTTTACCTCCCCTTGCAAGAACAGCTCTGCCTTTCACCCCTCAAGCTAATAAACAAATAAACCTCATTGCAATCCTGCCAAAGGCAAATTTCCACTGCTGACAGCCTCTCAAGAAACAAAGTCACGATAGTTGCAAATTGCCAGCTTTTTTCTCTCTTTGGCCTAAGCAGGGTAAGTCATATCCAGCAAACCAGGACACTGGGAAGTTTGCTTCTATTTAATCGGCTCTTTTCAGGATGTCTGAGATCTGTGTTTCTCCAGACCAAAAAACACTGGCAGAGCCTTAGGTCACCCTAACAGAAACTTCATGTGGGTTGGGTACTTGGTTCTGTGGGTGTTTGGGGAGCTGTGCTGAGCTGCATGACACAGTCTGGGGGCAGAGGGCATAGCTGGGCAATTTGGGGAGCCTCTGCTCTATGCTGCTTGAGAAGAGACAGCAAAATTAAACATTCTTTATTTGGACACAGCTTTGGAACAAATAAATGCAACAGCCCTCCTGCCAGACAAAATACTCTTCCAGGTGCCAGTTGTGCTGATGGCATTTAGTGGCTGTTTTGATTCATCAGCTGGCTCCTGCCCAAAAAAGCACATTGGTATCTCAGAGGCCTTTTTCTGTAGTGAAAGAGGCGCATGCAGGTATTGCTTTGTGGGAAAGGGATGTGTGCTTTGCAAAAGGTTAACAGGAAAATAAATATTTTGCTGTTCAAAAAAATGCTGCAATAGCAACGGAGGCTGGAGTGCTGTAGGAAGGTGATTAATGCCAGGAGTTGATTCATGCTCACCAGGGCCTTAATTAGGGAGGTAAAGGCAGCCTTAAGTTCTGGTATTTCCAAACTTTTGCATATTTGACTCTACATTTCTAATAATGATCACTTAATAAGAGTTGCTGTGTGCAACTCATGCCCCAGTAGCTCTCCGCAATGCACTCTCTACTGTCCAAAGAGAGAACAAGCCATGAAATGGAGCAGAAGCCGGTGCCAAGTGTCACACCAGCAAACTCCATTTTAATGCTCTTTCAATTGGGATCTGGTGGGATTTGTCTGTGCAGGCTGTAGGCTTTCTGCACCAAGTGCTGATTCTTGAGAGCTAGGAGGCCTGGGTATTAAAATCTCAAGTGCTTTTAGTTAGCGTTTAAGTGTCTTTAAAAGTCTGGTTTGCGTTTACTTGCATACATGTGCATTTTGCATCCTTATAATTTCCTTTATAGGCGAGGTGAAGTAGTGAGCTCAAGGCAAAACACTAAGGTGGAAGCAGGAAAAGACGGGAGTTCATTTCAGCGTCGTTATGCTGAGAGGGGTGAGCAATCATCAGAAGGCAGTTATCCATCCCTCAGCTACACTCATGGCAAACATTACATTGTTTTTGGAGTAAAAGCCAAATGGTGGGAGCTGCATCCCAACCTGGCCTTTGCCAAGGCTTTTGGGGAGGCAGTTTGTGTTAAGAAAGGGATACATCGGGCCCCAGTGTGGGCAGGCTCTTTCAGATGCCTTCCCTGTCTACTGGGTTTGATAGCAGCAAAACCAGCTGGCAGAGAAACTCCTACAGTTTAGTGCTCCTCCTGAGCACAGGCAAAGTCCAGGATGCTTCTTGAGCAAAAAAAAAATCCTGGAAAAAGGCTTGGGATCTTGAATCAGGAAACTCTCCTGACTTGTAATACTTGTGTGCTCAGGAAGCAAGAAGGAGCTACATGTTTCTCTTAAAAATGTTGCTGCTGCTTTCCATTGATTTCCCCCCCTCCCAGGCAGGTCTTAATGTTGTCAGATAATTCAAGAAAAATGCCCCAAAGTTGCCCTGAAGTAAACATTTAAATTAAAAAAATCAGAATTCCCAGCCCATAGCCCCTAAATCTCATTAAGAAATCCTCAAAATATTAAAGATCGCATACCTGCATTTCCCTAAAGCGAAATGTCAAATATCAGAGAGGCTGTTAATGAATTGGCAAATATAACCCGGTGAACTGCACCGAAATATATTAGAGGAGAAAGTAGGAAGATTAAATTGCAATTAAATGACTTCAGAACATCCAGCCCCGATGAGAAAATGAAGCTGACTGTTAAGAGGAAGCAACTTTAACAAAACTGCTGCCTAGATCTTCACATTTAAGCCACTTCAAAGGCTTTTTTCATCTCAGAGCAGCTCCAAAAGAACACACAAACAACTGAAACCTATAAAACAAAACATAAGAGTGCCAATAATTAATCTTGATGTGATTAAGAAGTTGGAGAAGATGAAAAATCTAATTGTGTGACAATTACTTTTATTTATCAGTTTTATAATGAAGTGCCGAGGAAGGAGTTTCTCTGGAGATCCATCCAGCTGTGGGTTATTTTTCCAAACCTCATCCACCCAGCGCAGCCGTTGCCTGTGTGCATAAACCGGCAGCCTGGGGAACCCGGCACCCCCTGCCCCCACAGGCACCTCCTCACCTTACAGAAAGCCAGTGCTGGAGGTCAGGGAGGGGTGTAGGGTGGGAACGGTTGAGCTGATTTGGGGGGTGACACATGAGACTTCATGTCAGGAGCAATGTCCTGTGTGTCCAAACCTGTCTGTGCACTGATGAGACCTTCCCCATTAGTCTAAGGACTTGCCTCTGCCAAGATGTCAATGAGCTGCTGAGAAAAAGCTTAGGAGCTTTTCAGGTTTGCACTGTGGTTTTTAGAGGAAGCAGAACTTCCCTGAAAACTCTGAGAGGCATTCTCAAGACTTCTGTTCAATAACATGTCAATATTTGTTTCAACCATCAATCATTTTGTCCTGATTCCTTTAAAATCCCTTTAATTATGGACACTTGCAAAATACACACATCCATGAGTCACATAACTTCTGTTATGAAGATTCAATCAATCACTCCATCGTTGCTGAACTACCTGGAATTATCCACCTATGAAAAGTTGCAGAACATTGTTGTTTTTTTCTCCCCAAATAGCTCAATGTCAAGAAACATGGTGCCCCGAGGGGCAGAAATTCTCCTTGCCTCTGGGGCTCGATAGCCCATGGACACAGAGGAGGTACATGTGTCAGACATCCCTCTGCTCCTGTCCCCGGGGCTCAGAGACAAAACTGTGAAGGAAGTGAGGCCATTTGGGGACCACAGGTGTCTGGAGGAAGGGTTGGCAAGCTCAGCTGAGGCTCCCAAACCCCACACCATCATCTAATGCCTCGTTCGACGTGCTCTGAACAGTCTGACGTGACCCTGGACGTGTTGCTGGTTGCCAACTCCTGCAAGCTTGACTTACAGCAGAAAGAGGAGCATGGAAGCAGTTTTGCCTTTGCATTCGCCTCAGTTTGTGTGTGTTGGGCCAGAGAAAACACCTCAGTGGTTTTGCAGAGCCTTTTCATCCCTGTGGTGAGAGGCCCTTGGTGCAGTGATCCCAGAGCCCTCCAGTCCTCTGCTCATTGGAAACATTTTCTGGCCAGACAAAAGAAAGAGACTTCTTTTCTGAGTAACTGGTGTGGATCCATGTTTAGAAAAACCCTGTTGCCCCAGTGAGCTCGACAACCACCATGTATCCGGCCGTATCATGGCCACCAATGCTTAATTAACCCTTTTATACTGGTGAATGTGGAACTTTTGGATCAAGAGCTTGGCAGATTGATTTCTGAACTTTGCTAAAGCCTTTATAACCTTTCAGCTGGCTGAATGAACAACCCAGAGCTCAAGCAAGCAGTCTGGCAGCTGAGGACGGGCACTGCCAGCTGGGCTTGTGCAGCACAACCCAGCACTTGACCTTTTGCTGCTTTTTCCATCCTGCAGCCTCCACCGATGTACCCGCTGTTGGGAAGCAACCAGCCGGAGACGGAGTGGGTACCTTGGGGAAAATGGAAACCTTGACAGCTGCAGGTAGTTTTGTAAGTGCTGCAGGGCCATGCATTTTGAATATTACCTCTTGTGCCCTTTTCTAATCAATAATGCATTGTCCTGGATGGGATTTCACTCTGAGAAGTGGGATGTTGGCATGGGACTTTGTGACCCTCTTTTCTGGCATTGCCATGCAAAGTGTGCATTGAAAACGAGCTGGGGCAGGGGACAGAGTATGGGGGAAAGTGAACAAGGGACTGTTGTTCACGGTCCATTCCCAGTACAAGAAGTAAGTTCAGATGAACAACAAAAGGCTGTTTCTAGTGTGAGAAGTGAAGTACTTATCCGGTGGAACTCCTTGCTGCAGGATGTTGCAGGGGCTGAAAATGTCTTTGAGTTCAAAAACAGTCCTCTAAGGTGCTGGGGGAAAAGCTCAAGGGTTCAAACACAGCAACACTTCTTCTGCCTTAAAAAGTCTCTCACAAGTGCTGGGGGTTGAAATTATTCTGGAAGAGGAGCATCACTGCACAATTGCCCTGTTTATACACTGCTGGCTGACTCTGAGAGCCGGAATCAGGCCAGATGGGTCAGAGGTCTGACCCAATGCCCAGACCCATCCAGACCCAGCTGGGTTGCTCCCATCAGCAGCTGTCTCTCTCTGCCAGCTGTTTCCAGATGCTGCTTTGAGTGCCTTTATCCCATCAGTGATTCCCTCATGCCCATGTCCTTGCCTGGATATTTGCATTTTAATAGGACTGCCTTGACCAGTTTGCTGGTTTCCTTGATGTCCAAAATGTATGTCTATGCAGAGAGTTCTGGCTGCTTCTTGTCAGGGTGGAGCGAGGCTGGGCAGGGATGCCAGGGGTAATCAGTATCTCATAAACCTTGGATGGGTATCAAGAGGGAGAAGATAAAAGGAGATCGTCCTTTAAGCCAAGAGCGCGCAAGTCAAGCAAAGACAAAGCCGTGATGTGCCCAAGGGCAGCTTCCCAGTGGAATATGGGAAAAGGGACCTGTAAATGAAGGGTTTCTTGGCAGCCAGTCTGAACAAGGGCAGGTGTTCGAAATATTTCCTGGATGCCCTGAGGCAGTGAATATTTGTGGAGGGAGAGCTTTCTGCTGGTGCCTCTTAAATAGGGACACAGTTCGGGGTTAATAAACCATGGGCACTGATCATCGGTGTCCTGCTGGGGACCTGCCCTTGGAATAAGAAGGTATTGCATCCACCCCATGGTTGTTGGTAGGAACAGGCAGCCTCAGTCTCTGGGCAGCTCTTACTGATGGTGAAGCCTGGCAGCCATCGTTTCTTGTTCACAGTTAGATCTGCTTTTAATCACCGTGCAGAGGGCTCTTTTAAACACGGAACAACGTCTCTTCCCTCACGTAATAAAGATGTTTCATGTGGGCTTGACCCTGAGGGCTTTATCTCCATGGGTGAGCCACCCCTCGAGGATGCGCTGTCAGAGGCATCTAAAAAGTGTCTGCTGGGGTCTTTCTGAGTGTCCTTACCATGGTTTTGGCAGCATCCACCTCCTCACCAAGAGCCACACCAGGCAGTCAGGTGGGTGCAGAGGCTGAGGGCAGGTCCTGCGCAGTACACCAAAACTAGCACATCCATCTGTGGGCAGAGCTGGGTAGTGAAGCTGCATGGGTGCCCATGGAAGGTTTGGAATTGCAGCAGGGATGAGCATTGCAGGGAGAGCTGGTGGTGCGTGCCTGGGTTTGCTCTCTGCTGAGGGAGATGGGACACGACAGCCAGGGACGGTCTCTGTCCAACCGAATTGCTGGTGCAAGGGGTGATCGCCTCTTCCGGTGCTCCAGCTCTCGCCCTGAGGAGTCTAGCCGTGGACTGTTTCTCATTGATTAGTAGAGAAAAAAAGGAAAGTATAGCTTTAGAGGAGCATTTATAGCCAGCAAGTCCTCACAAAGGAGAGCAGCTCCTCTATCAGTAATGGGCAGGAACCAGACTGGATTTTGAGGACAAGGCTTGTAGGCCTGGCAACATGGGGAACCCAAATGATTTACCCTTTGAGGAGTTTTGGCCATGGGAATAAGGAGAAACTTTTAACAAGAATCTATTAAATTAATATAAAGGACTTTTTTTTTTCCCTGTTTTCATGAAGATTCAGAATGCTTGAAAAAGACTCAAGTGTTTTGCCAGGCAGAGCAGACAGCCTGTAGGTCGCAAGGAGATCATGTTTTTAAATTGAGGTAATTTTTTTCCCCCATTCTAAACCTTGTTTTTAAAAGCCATTCTGGAAAATTTCAGTGTCTGATGCTCAATTTCCAGGACCAAACTGGGTTGCAGGCAACTTTATGATACTGAGAAGCATTTTTCCCAAAGTAAAGGGTAGGCATAAACAGCCCACTCAGAGCATTATGCCAAACATTTTCTCCCTTCCCAAAACAGAGGTTAAATACACAGCAAGAGACAGCAGCTCCCACTGAGCTCAGCAGGAGTCTGGCCATCACATGCCCTTCCAAATCTGCCCGGCAGTCATATCTACCAGTTATACTTTAATTTAATGTGCTACTGTTCTGGGTCTGTTCTGCCTCTGGATGAACCCAAAAACCTTTTGAAGTGTTTCGTTCATGATGAACTTGATATTCCAAGTCGATAGTTTGCTCAGCAGGGCATGAAAACTCCCGTTTGAATCTCTGCTGCAGCTCGAGCAGTGCTGAGGGTTGAACCAGGTTCTCCAACAGCTGGAGGAACTGTCCTTGTTTACGGGCTTATTGGCTGTTTGATAGGATAGTGTCTAGGCTGATGTGCTCCCAGGAAAAGTTTTAGCAACAGCGAGTCCGTGTTCTCAAATGGAAGACCAAGCAAACAAAACCCCCCTAATACAAACATCTCTCGATATCACTGAACTGTGGTGAACTGTGGCACATCTTTCTCCACCTCATGCTCTTTCCATTCCTGACAACTCCATTGGTCCTTACCACAATAAACTGATGGCTATTTGGCTTGCTGTGTTCTCAGGGGGATGCCCTGGCCCCTTGCTGGGCCCTGGCAGCAAGCAAGGTCAGAAAGCCACCAGGAGCATTGAGTTTTGGGATGCACATGCAAAGGTGGATTTGAATATATACACTGTGGAGGGGGATTATTTTAGCTGCTGTAATGAGGCTATCTCAAAGACAGATTGAGCTTCTCAGAGTAGGAGGAACCCACAGGACCTGAGGAACTCACCGTGTATTGACAGCCTGCAGACATGATAAACAGGTTGACGTTGGAGGAATCAATTCATTTTAATTTGGGAGCAAGAGCGGGGAAATGACTGAATTATCTCCTCTCACAGGGATGGTCCCAGCAGCACCACAGAATTGGATTTGTTGTTAACTTTTACAGCTATTGTTTTATTGTCTGTGTTTCGGGAAAATATATCGAGGACTCCAATGGCTGTACCTCGCATGGGAAACATATGGGAATAATAAAAATAATAGCTCTTTTCAGCCATAAATATCAAAGAACTTCATCAGGTTGGTATTCCTTCTTTTACGGACAAGTTACTTGCCAGCGTTACATCAAATTTGTTGGCATAGAGCAACAGAGACCTGCCTCAGTTTCCCACACACTGTTGCAGGCAGCAGCAGAGGAGGATGAGGGGCTCATTGCTCAGACACACCCCGTGCTCTGTCCATGGATGCTCTTCCACAACTGGGATAGCTCTATGGCCTCTTTGGTCTGTTACTGACCCTTATCAATGCATGCAGCATTAATACCACAGGCAGTGTGGGAGTATTTATCTCACAGCAATCCTTGCCCTTTGGCTGCTTCTCCTTTCAGCCCTCTGCAGAGGGATGGGGAGGGGATGCAGGTGAGTAGTGCTGTGGCATCACTGCCTTGGGACCCAGTAGAAGGATGAGGTAGTCAAAGTGGATGAAATCCCGCCCCGTCTGTGAGGAGCAAATCCGAACATCTGCTCCTTCCGCTCTTTTTCTGTCCCCTCCAGGCAAATTACAGGAGCCTCTGCCACAGCAAAAGGCTTTTAATCAAAGCTAATTACCCACTTCAAACATTTTTTTCCTGAGTCTCAGGGTTAATCCCAGTGACACTGTCCTCATGATGGTACACATCTTTGTTTCCCTGGAGCAGAGGAGGAAAGCGGGCCATGGACTTTGATGGCAAGTCCTGTCCTACCCCATGGAGCAGGTCTCTCCGTAGAAACCACAGGAGAGAGCTGATGGGTTGCTCAGTGAGACGGTGACATCCATTAGTTCGGCTTGGAGGGTTTAGCGATGCTGGCTGACTTAATTGGATTTCGGTGTGACACAAATCTGTCCAGTCTGGAGCAGGGGAGAAAATTAAAGAAACTCAGGGGCTTTCTGCCTTACGTTTCCTTGAGCGCACTTGGCAGAGAACAACTCCTGCCATGGGCATGACATTGGGGAGGTTTTGTGCTGCTGGTGATGATGATCAATCTGAGACTGTGTGGGACAGGTGGACCATCCTACAGTAATGTTTCTGGGTTGTTAACTGAACCAGTGGCTCATCAGGAATATGCTCAATATAAGGCTTATGCTGGTTGGGGTTACCAGTTCCCTGCATAGTGGTCAGAAGGGGTCTGGTTGGTTGAACTCCTCAGAGAAATGCAGGTATCAGGAATCAAGACCAAATTCTGCTGCCCCTTGAATGTATTTTGTCCTCTGGGTCCATCTTACATTTGCTACTTGAAGAGCACAAGCTGCACTGGGATCAGAAGCCCATCCGTCTGTGTCTCCAGTAACGGTCACCAGCAGGTGACAAGGGAAGGGCAAGTCCATCCATGCCAACTTGCCTGGCTCCATCCCTGGCCATGCTGCAGATGAGCTGTGTAGCCCTGGCAGGTTGCCACACCTCACTCTTCCTCTCCCACTCCCATCCCTCTTACAGAATGCAGGGCTTCTTGACTGGGAAGTGTCCCACGTGCTGCAGATCCTAGGTCCAGTCCCAGTTCTATGGGATTTCAGTGTGGAAATCAGTGGGAACTGATGGATTCCTCAGTCTGAGGTGTGCTGGAGAAGATGTCACCGAGTTTGGGCATGCCCTTGAGTTTTCAGGATCTGGAAGCACCAACATGCTCTAGAAGTGCAGGAGAGCTGCTTGAGCCAGGGATGACCGTTAGTGGCCTTTCAGCTCCCTCTGCAGATGTAATTAAAGCCATGTTTCCATGCCCAGATCAATCCACAGTGTCTTGGGCATCCTTTCCTCCATAGTAAAGATAGATTATGTTTGTAACTGCCTCTGACAACCCAGCTCAGTGGAGGCTGAGGGACAGGAGGTCCCCCTGCTCCCCACACACCCAGCTGGACCAGAAGCACAGGCTGTTGCCAGCTCTGCTCACTGCACAGTTGCCGCTTGCCACGCTTTTGGTACCCTAAGGTGCCAGTCGGCAGGAGATGGGTTGTTTCTCCTGCATAAGTTCCCAGTCCCTGGGAGGCAGGTGGTGTGGGCAGGGCCTGCTGGCTGCCTGATGCCTTGTGTCAGCTTTGCTTTTGGAATTCTTCTGCAGCCCTGCTCTTGAAGCGCTGCTTGGATGCTCGTGCTGAGATCTGTTCTCAGCCGTTAGTGCCAGAATTCAGCCCCAAAATCTGCACTCCTTGCCTGGTCGGCAGCAGTGCCCTCCCAGGGACGTGCCCTGGTGTGGCAGTCCTGCAGTCACTCATGCAAGTAATAGCAGAAGCTGCACCCATTGCCCTCAGCTGTGGGGTCTTGTCCCCTGCTCTCAACAGGGATAGCTGTTGTCAGCTGGGATCAGTGTGCCATGATACCTTGGGTCAAGGCTGGGGCTCTTTGCAAGGAGGTCAACTCCTGATAGTAGGTATTCACAGTGGGTTGGAGGTGTGCCCGTCCTGCAAAGAACTGCGCTGAGAACCTCACAGCTCATTACATGGGGAAGCCTGAGCCTCCTTCAAGCCTGCTGCTGGTTCAGCTGATGGTGCAATGTCAGCATTTTGCATTTTCTTTCGAAGGAGAGCAAATGCCTGTCCAAGGTATGAAGCAGTGGGATATAGAGCACTTTGCCTTCCACAGCAGACATCCTACTTGTCGATAGCCATCCCCATTCTGCCTCATGGTCTTCTTGATATAACATAACCCAAGATGATCCATACTAAGTCAGACAAATGCATATATCCTGCAATGAATCCCTAGGAAGGAGTAAAAAGGACAGATGTATTCAGGGACCCTCTCTTACGTAGCATGTTCTGCTGTGAGAAGGGAAACACTGGAAATACATTGCAGTGAGTGAAATCAGTTGCTCCAAATGATGTCCAGATCTGGCCATCACATCCAAGAAAATTCAGACAAAGATTGAGAATCTGGGGGTGATTCAGGGAAATCTATTCTGTAAAAGATTAAGTGACTAAAAGAACAAATGGTGAAAGCATACAAAAAAGACGAATTATCCAAAGATGGGGAAGTTCTGCTCCTCTGACTGTGGGTATATGGATGTCGAGGTTTAACTCCGGCCAGCAAAATACCATGAAGCTGCTCACACACCTCCCCCACTCTTCCTCCAGCAGAGGGAGAGAATTGGAGGAAAAAGACAAGGAACCTTGTAGAATTGAGATAAGAATCCTTTACTAATTGAATATAAATGAAT
>NW_010270410.1:0-17226 GCF_000690775.1 Eurypyga helias
CCAACCCAAACCAGTCTGTGACTGACATGTCCTCTCTGAGAATAAAAACAGCACAATGCTTTATTAAAAAAATAATTTCTTTGTGTAGAGATGGCATTCTAAAGACAGTGTATTGTACTGATTTTTGTATTAAGTGGAATTATGTAACTTTTACTAGCAGCCATTGAATATAACTTTCTTTGTTTCTGCAGGAGTTACTAAAGTTGATTACGGAGACATATCGTCACGACTTGGACTCAGACGCAAGCTCCAGTGCAAGCCTTTCTCCTGGTACCTGGAGAATGTTTATCCTGATTCCCAAATTCCACGCCATTACTTTTCTCTGGGAGAGGTAGGATTTTATTCTAAGTATTTATCTGCCCTATGTAAAGTATGTTGTGCAGTAAGTTGTTTGTATTCTGAACTGAGTAGTGCAAGCAAAGTATCTCCAGTGAAGTTTAGGTGTCTTGCCACCTGTGTTCCTGTGATACATCTGGCTTCTTGTTGGGCAGAAAACTGAACTTTGTTATGCAGTTCTACAACTTGAATTTTTTGCTTTTTTACTACAGCACTAAATGTCACATAGAAGGGCTTTAGAAATATTCCTTCAGAAAGTTATCCCTAACTGTGCATTTCTATATAATGCTCTCCTTGTAGAGTATAGGCAGATTTTTGCTTAAACTAGACCAGGTCAAACAAGGACTTTGCCTCAAAACTGTTCAGCCCCAGAACCCTTGTCACTGCCCAGCAAATGGCAGTGATCCCTAAGCCTTGCTGGGCAGTTCTGTTTTCTCCTTGAAGTTTAAGTGACTGTAGAGGTAAAACAGAGAATGCGGTCCTAAATAAGTAGGCACCAACGTTCCCCTGCAAGTCATGTTGAGCCAAATAGTGAGCCTGTTGTAGGGTGATTTTTGTACTGATTGTTTTTTTTAAAAAAATGCTTTTCACAAAATGGAGCAGGCATTTGTGCTGCTGCATTACTATTAGGATCCTTGATATTCATGCCTGCTTACTATGTAGTAATGCAGGGATTAAGGCTGTTACTCAAGAATTGAGGAAATTGAACCCAGTCACCCATGATTTCAAAGGGGATTAAATACACCATGCTTAGGACAGTGCTTTGAAACTGCTTGCTGAAGGTTTTGGGCTGGAGACTCAATTGTGTCCATTCTGTTGTAGCTGAGTCTTTAGGCAAAAAGAGTCCCCAAGATGGAAGGAACCCTGAAATAAAGGAGAGAAACACACACAGTTCTGTAACCTGGCAGTTTGAGCATTGGGTTGGGAGTTTGAGTCTCGGGCAGTGGTCTCTCATGGTAGTATGGTTGCCATGTTTTACATCTCATTCACATAACCTCTCCTGTATGGCTGAGAGAACTGGTGCTGGTGGGGTTTGATAAGGACCTAGTTCTCTTATAAAAAAAAAAACAACCTTCAGTGGCATGCTCTTTTTCATTCCCAGATAAGAAATGTGGAGACAAATCAATGTCTGGATAACATGGCAAGAAAAGAAAACGAGAAAGTTGGAATCTTTAACTGCCATGGAATGGGTGGCAATCAGGTGACAATTTTTTTTTAATTATGTTAATGTATTAAATTATTTGGAACACTACTCATGAAGACAATTCTTTGATTCTTTCAGTAGTATCTTTAAAATATATTTAAGTTGTAAAGTTTAGGAAACCCTCATTGAAGAAGATGCCTGTAAGAGAAAATGTGTGAGATTTGTTGCTGGCTTGTCATTTGTAGGTTTTTGAGGCCTGATTACAATAATTCAACTTTCATGTCAAAAATGAAATGAAGGGAGGAGGGAGAGCGCTGTAAGCTCAACTTTACTTCCTGTAGGTTCTCCAGAACTGTCTTCTGGTCAGACCTCCTGATTGGCATAGTTATTTGAAAACAAACATGCCTGTACCTGAAACGCTGTTTTTAGTGTACCTTTTTCTGGGTGCCAGTTCTGGAATTTTTTACATCAGTGTTTTTTTTGTTCTGCTTTGTTAATAGTTCTTGATTATTTTTTTTCCAATATACAGAGATTATCTGTGGTGGGGATCCTTCTGTTTCTATGTAGGAAGCAGTCTACTTTAAAAAAAAAAAAAAGTAAATTTTGACTGAAGAGCTTGTTCATATAATGTTTATATTTCCCTCCCCCCAAGCCAAATAAAAATCTTTCTATAGATGCTGAAGGGGGGGGAAAAATAGTAGATATTAATAATTAATGCACAAACGTTCACCCTTCCTCCTGCCCCAGGAATGTTTTAGTTGAACTTCTGTTCCTCTCATTATTTTTCTATCTAGGTTTTCTCATATACTGCCAACAAAGAAATTCGAACAGATGATCTGTGTTTAGATGTTTCCAAACTTAATGGCCCAGTAACAATGCTCAAGTGCCACCATCTAAAAGGAAATCAGCTTTGGGAATATGATCCAGTGGTAAGTCTGCTAATGACTTGTGGCATTAAAATGAGACAATTCAGGTTTTCACATGAGCCTACAGAGCAGCATGTTCCAGTGTGGGACCATGATTTGACAGTCAAAAACAGGAAACAAAGTGAGGATTATGTTCCCTTTGTTATTAATTCATGGTTTAGTGACTCCATGGGCTTCTCTATTGATTTAATTACCCAGTGAGTTTTGGGGGTGCTTTGAAAAGAATATTTTTTAATGTGCTTTTGGATCCTCTGGAGAAAGGTAGTCTGCCAGCGTAGTGGTGTGTTACAATGAGATCAACAATGGAAATCTACCGGACTAGTAAAAGGTAATGCTAACACTCTTGTGACAGATTCCGCATCCGGTGTCTTATCTTGTACAAGATTAAAAGGAAATACTTTTCTCATTAAAAATATCAGCATCCCAAAATTAGAAGGAAGACTCTACATTTCTAATCGTGGTCTGTCTAAGGTAGAGATGCTTAAACCGACTTTAATCATCCTCTTTCTTGTACGTAATGCTCAAATTTATTTTGTGCCAGACCTAGAAATCATTGACCATTGATCCATTCATCATTAATTTGATTTGCAAGCTCTAAAAAACAATTTTGTGATTGAGTAGTGCAGCGAGGAGCGTTGACTTATGGCATGGTTGGTTAGAGAAAAACATTTCTCAAGGTTGTTAATTTAAAATAAGTTACTGCAAAAGACAGTTAGGAGACAATTTGTGGAAGACTCTTGCCAGTATAATCATGATGACTTTTTTAATAAAGAGAACATGTAGATATTTAGCTACTAAAAAGTCACATTTCACAGATTAAAAAGAAAAAAGGGTGGGAGGCGGTATTTCTAATTAGAGTGCTATAGATTTTAGTAGCTGGGGTGTTAACAAAATCTACAGCCTTCAAGATTAAAAAGGAAATATATATGAATGATGATTTTTTTTTTCTTTATTAGGATGGTAGTTAATGTCCAAGACAGTGGATCTCTACTATGATTTGTGCCCATTGCTAACAACTGCTGATAGGACACTGAAGAAAGCTACTTTCAGGACTAAATGTTAATTGAAAGGATTAAATTTGAGTCTTGGGAACCATTCATTCTTGGGTTTTATGTAGTTAGTTTACCTAACTTAAGTAAATAAGATGAGTAATACGATTACGTGCAGTGACTCACCAAACAGCAAGTGCTTTTTATTTTGTTTCTACCTTATCTGCAGTAGGAAGATTGCACCTTTAGACCCCTAATTACAGTAGTCTGTCTTGGAATGATTGCAGCAGACTGTAAGAACAGACTTCCCCTGTATGGATCCTCAGCCATAAATTTTTTTGTATGTGGGTTTTTTCCTCTTTATTCCGTCAGTGGAAAATCTAGGTATAATCTTAACTTTACTGAAAGCTGGCTAATAAGGCATGAATTTAGCACGAAGTCCTGCCCACATAGCTGGGTGACTTTTCCATAGGTTTTTTTTCCCCTTCTGCCTCTGTTCGGGAGGCATGTAAAGAAGCCCCTTTCCCTTCATATCTGCCAGGAAGAAGAAGAAATGTGGGAAGAAGCTTTGTGTTAGCTACTTGTTTACTTAAGTTTCTTCCAACTCCCTTCATTCTCAACTTGCTTTATGAGTGCAGGAGATTGTGTTCAGGTTTTTGTTTGTTTGTTTTTTCACCCTTTGCTGCTGGTGCACATACAGCCTGCCTGTTCTGCTACTTTCAGCGTCCTGGTTGTGCTGCTGAGTGAGAGCAGAAATACTGATAGTAATGCCAGTCGGTACCATAGATAAGCTAATGCACTGATGAGTATCCATAGTAGAGTGGCAGGAAATGCAACTTCCAAAGATCTCTTTTCCATGAAGATAGTGCTGGGGTAGATGGAGTGGTGTGTGGAAGATTACATAAATAAGATTATTAAGTTAGATTAATAGGTATTGGAAAAGATATATATGTATGTGAATTTGTACGCATCTTTTCTAAAGATCATACTCTTTAAAAACATCATAGTACTAAAAGAACATAGTGTAAGGTCAGTTTTGTGTCCCCATCTGAGAAGAAAGTGCACTTTTGAATACATACTTAATGTGCTCATTCTGATCTGATCAAAATCCTTTTTTAACTAATACTTGAAGTTGTATATCTTACCAAACTTTAATTTCTAACACCTCAAAGATCCCTTGCTGTAGAATCCTGTTTAAAGGATGGTGAATATTGCTTGATAAAGAACGTCGTTTAAAAGTTCAGACTGTTCTCTTTTTCATGAAGCAGTGTGTTTGGTATCTGCAACATCAAATAGCATATTTAAGTGTTCTTTAGGATTGGGATCTGGATTGGTAACCAAGAGGGTCTTGTCTAGTTCCGCCTTACCTTTGGGAGAATTTTAATGGCCACTGGAAACTTTTTTAGTTAGCTTATGCCAGGTGATTTTTACAAAACTAATTTCTTTTTGTTTTATCTTCAAGAAATTAACCCTGTTGCATGTGAACAGTAACCAGTGCCTGGACAAAGCCACCGAAGAGGACAGCCAGGTACCCAGCATCAGAGACTGCAACGGCAGGCGCCCCCACCCGTGGCTGCTTCGCAACGTCACCCTTCCAGAAATATTCTGAGAGGTTCTAAGGAGAAGCAAGGATTGACTGGGCTACCTCGGCTGATACTTCGGCTACGCTGTTAAGTAGCAACAGAAGAAACTTCTGTTTGGCAGAATCCACGGTTGTTCAGCTGTTAGAACTCCTGCAGCTTCTCAGTAGCTGTGAACCAGCCTTCCTGTGTAAGGATGTGAACCTACCACACATACTAGTGAAACTGCGCCCACTGATGTTTACAAGATCGAAAGAGTTTCTTCCAGCAGATAATTTAGAGAACTTTCGGACAGTGGAAAACATAATCAATGAAATAGTCTCTCTGAAGAGCTGCATATCGTTGTAGTTTGCTTGCACCTCAGTAACCTCTGCTGAAAGTGCTGTTGTAATGAAGAAAGTTCCAAGAATTTTTTTTCCTGGTTAGCAGTGATAACCAGACTACTAAATATAGTTCCACAAATAAATGAGAGCTGGAAACCAGATTCAATAACATGAAATGAGAATTATGTGGTTTAAGAACAAAAAGTAAACAGGGTTTAATGGAAACTAAATCAGAACAATGAAAAGTACAATTTGTTATAGTGAAGTATCAAATTTATATGTAGATTTTATACCTCAGTGGGGGAAAATAACCAAGTCAAAAGGCAATTGTTTCTCTTTTTCAATTTTGTGATAGTCCATAAATACTTTTTTTTTTTTCTGGTGGGTCTAAAATTATTTTGGGTGCGAACAAACTGAGCATAAGAATAAACTTAGCTCTTGAATGTCAGATCAACTTTTTTCATTTTTTTAATTTTAATTTCTTGGCTGTTGGAATTGTATCTTTTTATTACTGTCTGAAAACTGGAGGTTAACATGCTGTCTAACTTTTTTTTTTTGTCCAGACCTGCCGTTTCAGTTTATACTTGGGTCAGTCAGCTTATGGACTTTGATGGCCAAACAAAAGATTTAAGTACACTTTGAAATTAAGTTAACGTGACAGAATATGCTTAGCGCCCAAGACTCATACTACTGTACTACCGTTTTGTTTTCATAGCAATAAATCTTTTGTTCCTTGTTTTGATTTCAGTCATCAGAAAGCCAGAAGAAAAGATACATGATTTGGGTAGCAGGAGATCAGCAAAACTGAAGGTTTTCTGGAATCCTTTCCCACTTCATATTCAGATGTGCTTCATTGTCAAGTGCATATTTAGATTAGAGACTGAATTGTAATGTTGATCTGCTGCTTTTTTTCTAATAAAACCTAAAGAAAAATAGCTAAATTGGCATGGTTTTTAAAGTTAACATAGCCAAAAGCAATATGACTACGTCATTACATTGGTCTGCATTTTTTAACTGAATTGCTTTGTTTTGTTAAGAAAAATCTGCGTGGGCTGATCTTAAATGAGCCACTGAATGCTCAGAGTATACATTGAATTTTCTTTTGGAAAGAAAAATGAGATTTGCTTAATGGAGAGGATATTTTTATGATAAATGTCATTGTTTGGCCAACTGTCCTGTAAAGCAAATTAAACCTAGACTCATGCAAAAGTTGTGTGGAATTATATTTGGCCGTTATGGCCATTTTTGGTTTGCTATTCCAAGTTGCTTCAGTCCATGCTATATCTGTTAATTTTGCAATACTACACAAGTTTTCATACATGAAGCAGGGGAAATATTAACAAATTGCAGTATTATGTTGCTACTTCTAAAATACAGGATGTGGGATTAATATTAGATAAAGCATCTACATATGTAACCGTCTGTCACTCACACCTCTTTTTGGATAGCCCTGCATATCCAAATGGGCAGGTAGCGCTAGGACAAGGGATAATGGGTTTAAACTGAAAGTGGGGAGGTTTAGATTGGATATCAGGAAGAAGTTCTTCCCAGAGAGGGTGGTGAGGCACTGGAACAGGTTGCCCAGAGAAGCTGTGGATGCCCCATCCCTGGAAGTGTTCAAGGCCAGGCTGGATGTGGCTTTGAGCAACCTGGTCTAGTGGAAGGTGTCCCTGCCCATGGCAGGGGGGTTGGGACTGGATGGGCTTTAAGGTCCCTTCCAACCTAAACCATTGTGTGATTCTGTGATCTTACAAGGCCAAAGTGAATTTATGAAAATAATCGTCTGGTACATTTATCAGAATTGTACTGAAGTGTACCCGTGTACCCAAATGACTCAAAAGAAACCAATACACAAAACCAAACAAAGCAACCAAAACAAAGCAACAATGCTTTCTTAATGGTTATGTGAGAAGTCTTACTCCTTTGGTACAGCCAATAAGGAGGATGGGATGGCTGACAGCGTTGTCATATGTAGTTGATACATTTTCTTGCTCCTTAGATCCTCCTGTGGTCCCTCCTTCTTTTGTTCTGTTTCTGAAGTGGCAGTTTGTGGCTGCCTGATCCTGCGTATTAGCCCACCGAAATGCCGTGTGCAACCCTCTGCTGTGTTACCAGTGCATGATGGCTTGGATCATGGTTTGGATTTTATTTTAGTTTATCTTAGCGGACTACCTTTGGTTTTGGTGGAGAGTGGGTAGAAGTGAGGTGATGTATTAGTTCAGAAAACAGTTTCCTAGACTCAAATGCATCCCTTTAAAACACTGCCCATGAATCAGAGGTGGTAACCTTCCATGGAATGAGAAGCAGGAGCATCAGAAGGACAGTGTAAGTCTTGTAAATTTTTGAAATTTCTTAATTTAGTGTTTCGGATCTCGTAAGTAGGTGGCACATCACCGAACCAAATACATTTTCATTTATATTTTTAACTCTTATGATTACTGTGGTGAAACCCTCTCAACAAAGCTGAAGTGCCATGGCTTGTAAGGTAACTAAACCTCAGGCCTCAGCGTTACTGTGATTTTGACCCTTGTTAATTTGACAAGTCGCTTTAATATGGTCAAATGACACTGCAGTGAAGACCATCGCACAACTGAAAATCCACGTATTAAATTGTCAGCTTCAGAAACTGAAGTAGCAATCTGGTTTCCAGCCTTATACGAGTGTCTGCAGCCTCATGGTGTTTGGTAGGAAGCCCTCAGCTCGGCCCATCCTGTGGTGGGGTGGCTGGTGGGGGTTGGCTGGCAGTGGGCTGCGCTTGGCTTGCCTGTTGTGCCATGGCACAATTGATTTTTTTTTTTTTAATGACCTTGTGATTTTTTTTCTTACCAGGTGAAGTACCTGTGTTATTTAGGCATATGAATAACCTCCAGTAGAAATCCCAGTCTGCTTTCGGGTGCCTCTGCATTTATGGCTGCTCTGTTCAGATTAGATGAGGGGTGGGGGGAAGATCACTGCTTATTTTTGTGTTGTTTTACATTGATAGCACATATAAGCAGGGTAAGTGGAAAAATCTGTAGTTTCATTTTGAAGAGAGTCTCTTCAAACTCTTTTTGTCCTCCTCCTGTCCTGAACTTGGTGTGTTTCGCATAACGTTCCTCTGCATGCTCTAAAGACAGTGTTCTGTGCTTCATCTCTCATTTGCCTGTGTGAAGACTTACTGAGAAACACCAGTGCCTTTTAACTGAATTGAAGTGTATTGTGTGTTGTGGTACAAACTATATGTAACTACACTGTGCCAGGTCTGATTAGGTCCTCTTCAGTGTGTTTAGATACTGAAAGTCACAAACCAGGTATCTTTTTGTAAGTACAGCATTGAATGTCTTTGTCTTGATCTGCCAGTTTGTCTTACCAGTATGAAACCCATTTGGTTTTCCGTAGATTTATAGTAGTACTATTCAAAAGGGCTAAACAGACACTTTTCATTATATCGCAGCAATGGACCTAATCTGAAATATGTCTGTAAGCAAAAGAGAATCTCTGTGTTTTGCTGCTAACTTGTAACATAATCTAATTCTTACTCTGCGGAGCGCTTCTTAGCTGCCCTAGTTGTTCAGATAAATGTAACGTGTTCAGAGAGATGAGCTCAACCTTGGCAGATTTGCTCTGCCATTTTTCCCCTCCAAGGTAAGTAAGGAGATGCAACTCTACTTCAGAAGATTGACTGAGGAGTAGTTACTCAAAGCTTTCCTTCATTTGAAGATACAGAGGGATCGCTAATACAGTGAAGAAATACTGGGAAGTGTAGTTGCTCCAGAATAGATTTTAATAGCTTTAGACACCTTGCACCTTCTTTAGACTTAGTTGTACTACCAGAGATTTAGGGTCAGACAGTCATATGTCAGGGTAAAATGGCCAAACTTGCACAATGTTAGTGTTGTGTGCTCTCAGGTCTAGAAGAACATTTTTTTACAATCATCTTGAAGCAAATGGTTCCCAGATTTGTGTCTAAACACTGAGAATTCATCAACTGAACATAGTTGTCGTGTTATGAGAAGGTGGTGCACATGCTGTTGAGTGCTTTGAATAACAAAATAGTACTTTCTGTGTAATTAAAAAAAGTTCTAATGTGGAAAACAGAAGTGTCATGATAGCTAGTAGGTTATCTAGGGACTAGAAATTATGACCTTGAGATGGAAATGTACTCACTACGCTGCTCACTACTTTTCTTTTTTGAGTCTCGGGAGAATTCATTTGTAACATTCTGCCTACATTTCGTGCAGTGCCGGCTGATCCTTACCCTGCCGAGCCATTCAGCCAGGTAATGCTAGTCCATATCAAAACTGATCTCTGCGACAAAATCAAGCTGCTGCTTCTGATAATAAACCAAGTAATTCTGATAGTTCAGGATGTAGATAATAACCTGCCTCTGAAATGATCACCACTGATTTCCTTGCCTTTGGGCTCTGAAGCAACTAGCAAGGCACACAGAAAAACTTGCTTTCATTCAGTTTTAAATGCATCATCTTTCAGTAGATGGATGTCTTTAAGACTTCTCAAATGACCTTGGTATTACTTATGCTTTGCATTTGTATTTTTCAAAAAGCTTTTTGGTCTCACCTCTTATAGAATCATAGAATGGTTTGGGTTGGAAGGGACCTTAAAGCCCATCTAGTTCCACCCCCCCTGCCATGGGCAGGGACACCTTCCACTAGACCAGGTTGCTCAAAGCCGCATCCAGCCTGGCCTTGAACACTTCCAGGGATGGGGCATCCACAGCTTCTCTGGGCAACCTGTTCCAGTGCCTCACCACCCTCTCCAGGAAGAATTTCTTCCTGATATCTAATCTAAACCTCCCCACTTTCAATTTAACCCCGTTACCCCTTGTCCTGTCACTACAGGCCCTTGTAAAAAGTCCCCCCCAGCTTCCTTGTAGCCCCTTCAGGTACTGGAAGGCTGCAATAAGGTCTCCCCGGAGCCTTCTCTTCTCCGGGCTGAACAAGCCCAACTCTCTCAGCCTGTCCCCATAGCAGAGGTGCTCCAGCCCTCTGAGCATCTTCGTGGCCTCCTCTGTACTTGCTCCAGCAGAATTATGTGTCTTTTATTGCCTTTTTCTGAGTTTTTTTGTTATTCTTTCCAAGATTGGATTATGGTTGTTAAGCTACTGATGAGTTCATATATTGCCGTTAAAGATGTGCATTATTTCTGCATTATCCATTATGCATTCTAATAGTGAATTAAGTAAATATTTTCATGAAGTGATCCCTAGTGGCATTTTAGTCTTCCAAACATTTAGCTTACAGTACAGGACTCTAGAACTAATTCGTAGTTCCATTTTGCATTAAGTTTATAGATTTATTTTTTTTTTTGTTATCTCTCTTCATATGGAGTTTCATCCCCTAGCTTTGGTTATTTTGCTGTCTAAAATAACGTGGACTTCTTTCTCAGTCCTTGACAGTAGTGGTTCAATCACGAGTTTCTGACGTTCCTACTTTTGCTTTTCTGTTGGGTTGGAGCGGGCCTTTGCAGGTCATCTCGTCCAAACCCCTGCAAAAGCTGGGCTGACTTCAAAGTCAGATCAAGTTGCTCAGGGTCGTGTCCAGTCAAATTCTCAGTATCCTGAAGGATATACCACCTGGCCAAGCTTTTTGTGTTTGCCTCTCATGGTGAAGACTTACCCACCCCCAATACCTAATCAGAATTTCCTTTCCTGCAGCTTGTCTGTTGCCTCTTATCTTTTCACTGTGCGTTTCAAAGTTGATCATAAATCTTTACTGTTCAGATACTGTCTGCTATGTCACTTCCCAGTTTCTGGGACTATAACCAGTTGGCCATGTACGGTTTATATACTGGAAGTGAACTGCTAATAGAAAGGAGGCTAAACCAGTGTTTTAAGAGACTTCACCACTGCTTCCTCTATGTTCTAGAAATATGCCTTTCCTACAAACTTGACTTTGGCAAAGGCAGGCACCTATCCTGTGACGTGGTCCAAGAAAAACTGTTGGATCCATGTCCTGTCCTCAGGAAGTGGGAAGCCTAGCCTTCATTGCTGCGGTGACTTCAGCGCTGGAAATATGTAGACCAAAGAATTTGAGAATAAGCTTTGTAGTTGCCTTGGCTGCACGATGAGGAGATCGGGGTTGTTTCAGAACAGAAACCTTGTTTCAAGTTCAGTAAAAACAGGAAGAATTTTTCTAGCTTCTGTTTTCTGTCATGGTTTTGATGTACGTAGTTGATTAATTAGGGTGTCTGAGTCTCTAATGGCTCTTCTTGGTGTGAAGATGTTTTCAGGTAGCTAACCAGATTAGCAAAGTGGTAGTTTCCAGATCTCTGCCAGTTAGGTGGATGCAGCTCAAGTGACTGATTCTGATGGTAAGTATCCTAGGATTTCAGGATATAACAGCTGTCACTACAGGTAATTGCAATGATACGGTGATGGCTTGTTGCAAGCGAAGGGTTCATTGGCATTCAATTTCTCATGTAGTCTTCTAAGTCAGGGAAGTGCTGGGAGTGGAAAGTATCACTTCCATCACTAGGGTAAAGAACCTCTCCCCATGTGAAATTAAAAAAAAATGTATCCTTGGGGCAGTGAGATCAAGTTGCACGTGTAATTCCATTCAGATGTGGCTGTACTAATAATGATGAATGAACTGGAGACAAATCCTGAAACCAAAAATCTTCTCTCTTATTCCCAGATGCTGAAAACCACAGGAACCAACTCTGTATTACCCTTATTTATGGCTTGCTTGAATGTGGTAGCTCTCAAAAATGACCCTTTGTAGTCAAAGCCAATCATTCCTCTGATCTGGCCCGGGTTTCTTGTGATCTCGAATGTGAATTACTAAAAGAAAAAGCAAAGGATTATTTCATTGCAGATTGTGCATATGTGCATATTTATGTGAAGTAGTTCAGACTGTCACTTGAGGCTGTTCTGTATTATCTGTTGCAGGCATGCTTACCCTGTTGTGTTTGGTGCATAATATGTAGTCAGCGCCATCTTGAGCCTGCGCAGTCAGGTCCCTGGTGCAATGACATTGTTCTGGTTCCTTTTCACGGTTCTGGACCGCTGGGAGGCATTGTGTGCTATTTCCACTTCTTCCACGTTGTGTTCTTGCCTCAAAAAGAACATTTTTGGCCCTGTGCAACAGTGCTGAAACACATCTGGGAGGAAATGATATCTTCCTCAGAGTCGTGGATTTTGTAGAAAGCAGTTCCCAGAGGTCTGTGTTTGTCTGGTGAAGGACTTGGCAGAGTCTGGGTCTCTTGAATGTGTCACGATCAACCCCCTAAGACATGCTTGCTTTCTCTAATGCTGCAGTCCAATTGGATCAGGGATCTTCCAGCCTCATGAAAGTTTAAGAGGCCATTTGAGTGTGATCCATTAACTCAGTGGGTTCCTGCAGTCAGGTTTGTGACAAATGTTGGGGGTGATCTTAGTAATCATTGACATCACTACAAATAAATTCATTCTTTTCTTCAGGTTCCCAAAAATCCCACCCACCTCCCCACCTGCACTTTGTCAGAAGAGAAGGGATGTTTTTTGGCTTTGTCAGGACAGTAGCTAGAGAGAACTCTTCAGCTGCACTCCGGCGTAGGTATTTTACAGCTCCTGGTTCCCTCCGGCACACCCCCTTGGCTTTGCAGTTGGTGTTGGAAGCCATTTGCCTGCGAGCGCCTCTCTGCTCCTGCCACCACCGTGCTGCCACCCTGCAACACGGCACGGAGAGGTGGTGGTGTCCACCTTCACCTCGTGTCCCGCAGCTGGTGCCTGAAGATTGCAGACCTGGCTTCCAGCAGCTTGGGTGGATGGATGGTTTTGTTTTGAAGGTCACAAACTACCAACTGAAATGGTTTTTTTGGTGGTTGAACGGATTTGATACTCGGTAAGGTGGGAACGTCTCTCCCATTTTTGCCTGGATAGCTAGTTAAAGGTGCTTCCATGCAAAGCCTTGGCTTAGAGGAGAATCCAGCTTGTTGGCTCATAAAGGGAGAGGCAGCCACATTGTTCTGAATAATGAGCAGGCGACGCCTTTTGCATGGTGTTTCATCAGCATCTTCTGGGATGGTACGTGCAGCTGCCAACATGATGTAACCAGCTGGTATAATGACCACAACACAGCAAAATGTGTTTTGGTGTGGAAGCAGTTGACCGCTGATATATCTGTGCGCTGAGCCTCAGATTTGCTTGGGCCTCGCTTACTGCGTACTCTGCGTATTCTGGTGCAGGGGCTGGACTGGTTCAAGTTCCCCTATCTTGTGTGGGAAATATCAGAGGAGTGTGTAATGGCCTTTCTTCCAGACATGGGGCCATTTGAAGTCTGCCTGTTAATTGTGTGTTTGACTTGGACATCAACAAGACACGTTAATTGTTCTCATCCTGTCAGTGATGTGTGGGAAAGTCCATTAGATGCGATTCTGGCTGTAGGAGCGGAAAGGCTGATGTACAAGTTTCCTTCATTTTTCACACAGATGACAGGACTAGGCTCGTAGTAATGATGGCAATGTGGTAATCACCAGCGTGCTTAAGTGGGGACTGCAGTGAAAGAGGGAATGTCTTTATCACGCTCTCAAATGTGGTCAGTGGTGCTGTCCCCTCTCCCAGACCTGTGAGCACTGTGCCTGTCCCCTGCTCCCTGGAGCACTGTGCCTAAGAAATCTCTTGTGCTTGATCTGGGGCATGGTGCAAGACGGCTCTCAAAGAAGCATAACTTTCTTCTGCCTTTCAAGGTATTCTTATCAATGGCAAAAAGGATGACACAGTGTATACCCATGTATGATTTTTCACTGTTCTTAGTCCTTAATTTTGTTGCTTAGAGCAGTGAGAACTGGAAGAGACTGGTTTGTCCTTCAGTTTTTCAGACGTCGTCTGGTAAGGGTTTTTGTTTTGTGGGGATTTTTTGGTTACTTTGCTGTGTTCACATTCTGTATTATTACATCTCCGTAAAGAAGTTAGATGAGTCCTATCAGTCCCCTGGTGGAACTTGTCTGTGAAGATGCCTGCAAGGGCAAATTCTGCCAGAAACACAGAGAAGATAAAAAGCGCTTACAGATAACTCCCCTATCCTGCACCCAGGCTTTTTTGAGATATGATAGTTCATCTTAAATTTCTTCCTGTGGTAATCTGAGATCCACTTTAATTGTGACGTAAAGGTACACGTTTTTTTCATTCAAACTGCTCAGCTCGAAAGCTGTGCTTCATGGTATTGCCACAGTTTTGCCTTTCTCCGTGACGTGGGGTTCTTCAGAGAACATCACCCAAGGTTGTCTGTAGTTTAGTTGACCAGGTTAAGGGAATGGGATACACATCTGTCTACACCATCATCCTCCCCTGCAGAGTTTTCACTACGGGGGGGGGTTGTATCAAGTGTTCTTCCTGCCACGTCTCAAGTAGCTGATGTGAGCGCCTAGGGCTACGTGGCGTCGGTAAGGTGTTGGTGAGAAGAAACCCTCTGACAAGTACTTACCAATGTGCCTGGCACTTCATGTTAACGCTGTAGGTGACTCCGTACATCTTTCTTTTGATAATTGAATAGCTAAATGCCCAGGACTGGAATTAATTCATATGCGTGTGCTCATTTTCCTCCTCTCTTTTCCGTAAGAGTCCTTACAGTTTGTGGCTGTCAGACAAGTGTCTGAGAAGGAACGTAGATGGTGCTGGGCACGTCTGTGCCCCAGATACGAAGAGCAGAAGAGTTACTTTCCCCACTGTGAATACTAAGAATAAAGAATTGTTGCATTATGTACAGCCAAGATACAAATGTGCATCTTGGAGAACTCCAGTTAGAGGTAATCTCACTCTTATGCAAACGTTTGTATGATTTTTTTGTGAACTCATGAAGTCAGCCTTGACTTCTGACTATCTTGATTATTCAGTGCATGAAGCTTACTGAAAATTAATCTGTTGCAAAAGGCTAATGAAGTGATTGTTCTTGCATCCTGTGGATGTAGCTTGATGTCTGTAAATTTCAGCTTAGTGTTTTTAGGATGTGCCTGGACTGGGAATGTTAACTAGCTAAAATAGACTTAGTACAGCTGTATATAATCAAGAAGAGAAGGAATAGGAGCTCATATTCTATTTGATGGGATTTGGATTTAGAAGATAATGGGGTAAATGTGACTTGGGACAGACTTGTCCCTTGGTGGCACATCAAAAAAAACAAAAAAGCCAGCCCTGCTAGTGACCATACTGTGTTCCAATAATTTCTCACAGATAGAAGGATACGAAAAAACTTGATGAACAACTGAGTATGTTTCTTCTCTGAATTTCTTGAAGATTAATTTCTAATGCTTGTCTACTTAATGAAAGCAGGATTTTTTTTTTCTTCTAAAGTCCAAGATTGTGTATCTTGCTAACCAGTTTTGCTGTATATGCAGCCACTCTAAATGGGAAATGCATAGGGTCAGCACAAGGGCAAATATGCTTTCCCAGGAGTCATTCTGTTGGTTCAAATAACTTAAGCTGAGTCCTAGGAAAGAGAAACTATTTTTCTTTAAAGTTAGGAGAGCCAAAAATCATACCTGGATTGCTACTGGAAAAAGAGACGTCTTCATAAGATTTAGCTTAGCTTAAACCTATTATTTTGCAATCCTTCCTCTGAAACAGGTGGCTGAGCTCACATGCTTCTTACGGGCAGGTAACTAATGCCTGTCACCTCCACGAGGAACTACCAGCTGAGTGACAACTGCCAGTTCTGTATGTTGCCACTGCGGAGATGCGCAGGGCACTTCTGGTTTGGGCTGCAGCTGCTGAGCGCAGCCCAGGGATCTGGGCTCTGGGATGCTGTGGTGAGCACAAAGGCAGGTTATTGAGAGGCAAGAGCAGAGATCTGCTAAAACATGATGACAGCTGGAAACAAACATGAAACACTGACCTGAAGATGCCTCCCTCTGAAGGTTTGCTCATCGTGACTTCTTGTCACTCACACGGCATCGTTCATGTTGGGCTTCACAGGAGGGACTTTGGGGTATCCTGAAAGAGGTGGGCATGCCAGGGCTGGGGGTGCGTCTTTCTAAGGGTCAAAGCAGCCCCAGGACTTGGAATTTTGGTAATGAGGACTTTCTCTGGAGTACAACAGTGGTGTTTGTGTCAGAATGGCCATTGTAGTTGCTCCATGCCCTGTTCAATTCGCAGTCGCTTTTCCTTCTCATGGAAAAGGCAGTGCTCAGCTTTCTCTCCCTTTTTCCCCTCATGCATAGAATAGGTTAATTTTCAAAGAAAAAGAAGCTTTTCTTAACTGTCAGAGGAAAAACAACTGTTAGATTCTCTTTTTTTGGGAAGGGAGGGTGCAGGTATGGGGAAGCAGAGAATTCAGCACACTGTTTAGTCTTAAATGTCTCCACTGAATTGCACAGAAAAGCTAGCTAGGCAGGATTCTGCAGCTGTCAGCATGAGTATCCAGTTCATGGGCAGAAAAAATAACACATAAAGCAATTTTTTTAAAGAAAAAAAACCCACCCCAACACTTCTATGGCTGAATATTTTGAAATGTTTACCCTTAAAGAAGAATACACAACACATCATTTTGCAAAGACTTGGCAAAGCATTCTGAAGATGATGACAGCTAAAAGAACTCACTTTTTTCTTTTTGGGTCTAGTCCCATTTGTTTGACATTGCAACATGTCTTTGCAGTCTTTTGTTGGCTTTGGGTGGTTGGTGGTTTTGTTGTTTTTTTTTTTTTTTTTCCCCTTGCCAAAAATGTAACTCTGAAGTTATATGAGGGGCTTAATGCTGGGGCAGAGCAGGAGCTGTAGGTGCCTCGCTGCCCTTCCACAGCTCTGCGCTTTCCTCGGTTGTAATTACTCTTGCAACTCTGACTCCCACTGTTTACGCTGTTGCAGGGAGTTGCTTCGTGTGGCTTTTCCCTCATCCAATCAGAGGAACCACCCACCCTTCTTTTCCTGATCTCAAACCAGGGGCCAAAGACACCATTACATTTCACAACCTTCCCTATGCTGGGTATCTCTCTGACATTATACCCTCTCTGCTTTCC
>NW_010270410.1:17281-37345 GCF_000690775.1 Eurypyga helias
CTCTTCAGAGGGGAGATCTGTATCAGTGGTTTCGTTTGACTGCCTTTTGGACAGCCCTGCCGCCAGCTGCCCGGCTCCCACGAGGGACCCCGCTTGGCCTCGCGTCGCTTGGCTGCTCTCAGCCTAAAGGGCTCGCGCTGTACCTACCCTCAAGGTGCAGCCCTTCTCAAAGCGACAGCCTAAAGGCAGTTACGTTGATGCCAGCGTTGGTTCCAGATGGCTTATAAAGTGCCTGCAAGCATTTTGATTTTTGACAGTGTTTTGAAGGTGCAAAAAAAAAAAAAAACAACACCCAGTGCTCTTTTGGTTTGGTGCTATGAAGGGTGTAGCGATCTCGCTGGCGGCTGTTGCCGTCACCGTGGGTGCTGTCCAGCTTAGTAGTACCCCTGAAGAGCAAACCTGGACTGGTCAAACCCAGATCTTTCCTTAGCAATCTCCTCGCTTGTGAGTTCAATTCTGAGTTTCTCCCAAGCCTTGTTTGCCTCTGTGTAAAGAAAACCTTTCAGAAAACTTATGAGGGTTGCAAGCAAAATCTTTTGCATAGCAGCAAGTGATCAAATCTCAGAGAAAGTCATTATATAATTGTTTTAAACAGATTTGAAGTGTTTGTATTGGACTGGTTTTTGGCATCTCCTTTTTTCGTTGTTAAAGCCAGGAGCATCAGTTGCTATAAGCACAATTGTGCAAGGCTAGAGGCAGCTATAAACATCTGAAAGAAGTTAAAACCTCTTTCCTGTGCCTAATAATGTTGTAAGTTCTGTGATCTGAAATTTTAGGATCTTGTAGGGTTAGCAGTAATTACCAGCTGTCCTGTCAAACTTTGTTGTAGCTGGCTTAAAATGCTGGAGTAAGCGTGGAATTATCCCTGTCCAAAGTACTTTGCTCCAGACCCTTTCCAAAAAGCATAATACAAAGAAGGAGAAAGCAAATTTTCCCAGCTTGTATCAAACAGCTTTCTAGATGGCACTGAACAGTTTGCAGCTGGCCATGTAAAACCAACCTGCAGTTGGCATCACATTTTGATTCAGGGCACAATGTTGAAAATTTTCAAGACTGTTATCCATGACTTTTATATAGTTTGTTGATTTTGCTTTGGCAGACAGCAAGTGCCCGAATTTAAAGAGTAGAGGTGGCTCCAGAATTAGTTTGTACTGCTGATAAATGGTCTTTGCTTGTCTGGGTAAGTAAATTGTAAGTATATGAATTGTTTTTTGGTGGTTTGTTTTTTTTTTTTTTTTCTTCCTGGCTGGGGCAGGGTAGGAATTCAAGAACTACAATTTCCCTGTGATTTTTAAAAAACATCATTTGTTTCTTTGCTTTTCTGTTTAGCTATATAGGGCTGAACTTCAGTCCTGAAGATCAGGGTGTGTACAAGAATTGCACTTTAACCCTAAACCTTATTTGTTCTAAAACTAAATTAAGAAAATTTCAGAATATTATGCAATTTCCACACTGCTTTTCAGGATTAAAATAGTGGTCATTCCTGGGAATTTCCCTTTCTGTTCTTATATTTTACTGTACCGTAAGAACTGGTGTAGAATTGACTTAGTCTTTCATATTGCTCAGCTGAAGAAGGCAAGTAAGTTTTCAATTATTTCCAGTAAACGAAGAATGCTGGAGAGAGAGAGAGAAGAGCAGGAGAGGATTTGAATAAAATAACACGGTCTGCTTTTAACTTAGAAATGATAATATTGCTCTGAACCTGTAAATGTTCAGAAGAGGACATTGGTTTTCCATAATGAGACAGCAGGATCTCTGTCCTGATGCACAGCTCTGTTAGCAAAGTTTCTGTGGGTTATACTCACCATCCTCCGACAGCTCTGCCATGTGCCAAGGAGTTCAGCGAGGCAGAACTGATTCAGAACAGACTTTAAGTTAGTTCAGGATTTTTTTGCAGAAAGTTCCTGAACTCCATTAGGATGATGCCAGAGTTGGAAGGGGAAAAGCAAGGGGGAAGGAGCAGAGCCTGCGCTGTGACATCAGTCTCCGGCACGTTCAATGCCGCATCGAGAAGCGAGTCTTCGGTCTTGGTGCTTCAGCTTTCTTAAATGCTGATGTGTGGATTTAGTACACTAGTTGTTATTTAAGTAGGTTGTTGGAAATAATTGGAGTTCAGAGTCCGATACTCAGGGTGTTTTTTGCTTGTTTACTTCACATAATGATCATCATCTGTTTGAAATTAAGGCTTCATATGGAAATAAGCTAGAGTGCAATGGCTGTGTTCTTACTTGGATGTGCTTCTGTTTTTTCAGTATTACACATCTAGTACTGGCTAAAAAAAAGTGGTGAGGGATTACGGCAGTATTTGGGGTATTTCACTCTCAAGAGCCACTCAGGGTAGCCAACTTCCCAGTAAAAGTCTGACCCCCAGCTACCGAATAAATGTGTTACTGTTCCTCTTGATTACGAGCAGTGCCGTTGGTTAATTTTTCCTTCATCTATTTGCGTTGTGCTGATGCCAGCAGTTTGCTCCCTGTGAGTCTCCTGAGCTCTGTCGGGCAATGTTTCCATCAGATGGATGGTTTTTCATGAGGGGGTCGGGGGGGGGGACGGGACGGGCGGGGGACAGACACGACACACAGAGGGGGACAGCTGTATATCAGTATTGTTTCCTAATGAGCTGGAGGCATTAGCTGACCCTTCTCTCCTGCCTTGCCCGACCTCGTATGTTTTCTTATAAGGAAGAAAATACTGTACAATGCAAAGGTAAGGTGTAAGCACAATTGTTACCTCAAGGCTTTGAAGGAGGGGCAGGCAGGCTCCTGAGGACGATGGTCCCCATAACGCATCCATCTTTTCTCGGCTACACCCAACTGCAGGTTGCTGCGGCACAGCATGGGCTGCCCAGCTTGTGTCTGGGTTTACAGTAGGTGTTCACTAAATTCTGAGCTGCTTCCTGTGGCTGCCTGGGCTTGCCACTGAAACTCCCTTATCTGTTTAGTCTAGCGCTTTTCTGACCCAAGGCATGTGTTTAATCTGCTCTGGCTGTTGACTGAGGCCTCAGGGGACTGAGGGGAGCAGGAGTCCTGTCATCCGCTTCCTTTGGCATTCTTCTGTCCCGACACTGGATGCTGGGGATGGCGTTGTCTCTTAGCTCCCAACACGCCTCCTTCTGGTGTGGCAAGCTGGTGTGATGACTGCTCTCTGAAGTCACTGATATCCCCAGCAGATGTGGGCTTACGTTGCAGAATGTGGAGGTGGGACCTAGAATCAAAATTCAGAAAGCTTTCGATGAATTTTATCTGCCTCTTTTGCAAGTATGTGCATATGTACCTCCATAAAAACCCATCTCCTGACACCAGCTTTCAGCATCACAGCCACTCCCTTCTTCATCCAAACCCACTTTGTTTACCAGAAGCCTGTGTTATATTAGAATCATAGAATCACGGAATGGTTTGGGTGGGAAGGGACCTTAAAGATCATCTAGTCCCAACCCCCCTGCCATGGGCAGGGACACCTTCCACTAGACCAGGTTGCTCAAAGCCTCATCCAGCCTGGCCTTGAAGACATCCAGGGATGGGGCATCCACAGCTTCTCTGGGCAACCTGTTCCAGTGCCTCACCACCCTCTCCAGGAAGAATTTCTTCCTGATATCTAATCTAAACCTTCCTGATTTCAATTTGTACCCATTACCCCTTGTCCTATCACTATAGGCTCTTGTAAAAAGTCCTCTCCCAGCACCCCTGTAGGCCTCCTTCAGATATTGTAGATCTGCTCTAAATTTAACTGTGCTAAGCACAGTTTAGCTCAACATCCATTATCAGTTGCTGCTTCGTTATTTATATACCGTTCCTGTCCTATGAAACTTCCCTTGGTTTGTGTTTGCTCTGGCTCTTTCCTGAGGTGCCAGTCGTCACTGTTTATGCTTCCCAATGCTTTTAAACAAATTAAATGGTCATCCTAGGAGGAAAATATTTGGAGGATAGAGCTTTGTAAGGTGCAATTTTATTGCTCACTTAACTTAATCAGGTCTTTAGGGTTTATATGTTTAAATGCTTGGAATTCTGCCTCCCTACTGCAGCAAGTACTCCCATAGTTACTTCATCCAGTAAAGGTTAGGTACTGTTTTCCCAAACACTGCTGCAAATATTTTCTTCATTAATATCGATGGTGGTTCACTCACCAATGAGTCAAGTTTCCTTTCTCCTCTTTCAGGTCAGACTCCTCACAATAAACCCTGGACTCCTTGATAAATTTTCAGTGCTTGGAACTCCTTCTTCCATTTAATACTGTTGCTTCTGGCAACTGACTTGTAACTGTGCAACAGTGTCCAATTGAAAGTTAATAATCTCATTTGCTTTTCAGAGTGCTTTGCAGCCGGCTGTGGACAGATTGTCAATTCCCCTTAGCTAGCAGTGCTTGAGGTGATCATTTCTGTCCACTGTGTGTGCTTGCCAAAAATGAAGCAATTCATTGCATGCCTTTTCTTTTTTTCCTCAGTGTGGTAATATTTCTTGACCTGGGGAGCTCACCACAGCTTGCTTGAGTGGTTTTAAGCTCAGCAAGACTTCTTGTTGCAGCATCTTTTAAGACAGACAGTCATGACTGCAGCGTCAGAGTCTGAACTTAATTTTTGGTTATGTTCTGTCTGCAGGAATACAATCGAGTTATCCAGGGATAAGTGCAGGTCTCCTGGTAGTTTCTCCAGGGCTGCTGCTTTGGGTTCCCACTGCAGTTGCAGTGGCCTGACAGTGTCAGGGAGGCTGGTCAATATTGTCCATGGATCAGTCACAAACAAAAAAACGCATTGTACTGCTCATCTTCTCATTGCAGACCCTCCGTATTATCTCCCTCTGTCTGACTTATCCCACAGCTGCTAAATGTCCCATGTACATCGCTTCGCCACATCAGGTCCCAATTGTTGGGATTTCACGTCATCTGGGGTGAAATGCTGCTTAAATATTTCCATTCCAGAGGGACTCTCTATACTCAAGACCAGGGCATTCAACTCTCATTCTTCAGCTCTATGTAAACCCAAACTATTCTTTTCATCAGTTCTTCTGAGGGTCTGATGTTTGGGACCTGCACGGGGCAGAAGGTGCTTGGAAACATGCTTTCCATGCCCAGTGAGCAGGTCCTGGAGCACCCGAGCTCCAGAAAGTGCGTTTCTGCCTGCCGGACCCCCTCACTCAATCCAGACCCCTGGCAGCTCAGCCACCTGCTTGTGGACTGGCACTTCTCTTCTGGTCGCTCTGTGTGTGTGGGATCGGGGGCTGTTTTCTGACTGGAATTGGTTTGTTCGTGAACATGGTGGAAATGTTATTTATTTTGCAAGTTCCAAAACTGGTTTTGTGTGCAGTGAAGCCTAATGAACAGGTATGGTGGCATATAGCTGGTAAACACTTTTTTTTAGTATCGGCTGCTTCTGTGTGCATATTAAATACGCCTATATGCACATTTAAAAATAATGAAAATATTTTATTTTGTGTCTGTATGGTATTTGTGGTAAGGTGTTTTACAGAGGGATTAGGGTCATGGGGACAATGTTTTCTATTTAGAAAAAGAAAATTGAATCACTGCCTGTATTTATTGATGGGAATTGTATGCTTGTAAGTAAGGTTATTGTAAATGTGTAGGTACATGTCCTGCAAAATGAAGTATATACAAATAGGCAAACTGCTGTGTGTTCACTGAATGCGTTTGACACGTTTAGTTGCAGTCGTTGTTAGTCTACTTGTATATCTTGCACTGATGAAACGGGCACCTTTGCATTTGGTTGCTGTTCTACACACACACCAGCGAGCACGCAAGCAGATCGAGCATAATCCCTTTGCCATTTACTTTGCTATTTTACCGTTAACCCACACGCTGTGCGTAGTTGATTTGTCTGTAGGTTTTAGCAGTGACATTTCGTGTGTTTGGCAAAAAGTGAGGTGCGCTGTTTTGAAGAGCCAGCTGTCCTCTGTGGCTAGCTGGCCGGGCTGTGGCCAGCGGCTGGGAGCTGCAGAGTCCAGCTGGGCACAAACACAGCAGCCAGGCCAGGAGCAAACAGCCCCGTGTGCATCTGGCGAGAAAAATCTAAGTTTAGGGTTTTTTTGGGTTTTTGTTGGGTTTTGGTGGTGGGTTTTTTGTTTGTTTGGTTGGTTTGGGGTTTTTGTGGTGGTTTTGTTTTCTTTTTTTTTTTTTTCCCCCAAGAAGAAAAATGGATTAATAAATTTTGGTCTATTGTATCTGGGGAATGCAAGGCAGGAACGTCATTTCTCAAAGTTTGGGTTAAGATGGTGTGATATCAGTGGTGACCTCTGAAAGATCATCACTGTTTCAAGGGGAACCCACTCCTGTATTTTACGTAGAGACACTGAAGGGGGGGGAAAAAAGGTGAGGGAGCATGACGGGTCCCCGGGGATCTAGCAACAATAAAGGATTACATAGGTGAACAGGCCTGTTCACCTCATTGGAGTCATATTTGTGTTCCCTGAGCTTCGTTTTAGGTTGTGCGCAACTTGCAGTAAATGAATTGCCTTAAAGAGATGAATATGTGTCTCCTGGCAGTCTCTCTAGGCAGTACCTGTCAATAAAGGGCCCAAGCAGCCTCCTTGCTGATGCCCTTCACCCTGCCCTTGCTCTCCTTCTCCACACTCTGGGATTTGCAGCTGCCGCCATGCAGCTGATCTGTTGGTGGGATACAAGGAGGCAGGAGGTGAGAGCACCCTGCAGCGAAGGCAGATGGATGGCCTGCAGACTTAACACTTCGCTTGTTCTGGACCTGGTCACACTTTTCTCTGTTTCTGTGGAACTAATGCCAAGTCAGGAATGGTGTTATAACTTTGTCAGAATTATAAATGGTCCCTTAAAAAAAAAAAAATTCAGAAAAGCAAAATCCTGGGTTAAATCAGGTCCGTTTGGATATTAGTTTCTCAGGGTTGGTTTTCTTTTTCTACGTGTTTAAGTTCAGACGTTTACTGGTATGAACTGAAACCAGATCTGTCCTTTGCTGCCTTTCCTGACCGACTACATCAATATCACAACCTCAGAAGACGTGCTGCCTACTGGAGGTAGGCACTGGACCTTGATGGCCTATTCCTCCTCACAGTGCCCCGGAGCTGCGGTTGCTGCTTCTGGTGATGTGCCAGAGACAAGCGCACGTGCCGTGCATCGCATTGCCGTTAGCAGGGTGTTATTGCCAAGGCTCAGCAGAAAGAATTCCAGCCCAGGGAGGCAGTTGTTGAAAGCTAGTGGGGACAAAATTAAAATGAGAGAATCACTTGGGTGCCTTCGATATTGTGTGATTGCAGGAATGTGGAAAGAGAAAGAATCCTTAATTAAATGCTTTCAGAAGTCTTTATGAAATCAGATGTCTAATCCTGGAAGTAGAGCTTCTTTTAACTAGATAAGGCATATTGGCTTCACATGATGGTAATGAACTCCGTTGAAAATCATCTCTGGTTTCACATTAAATGAAAGTCTCCAGAGATGGCAAGGGTTTTGAATAATAACGACACTCGAAGTTATCAATAGCTTTTTGGAAGTGCAGTTGTATTATTAAAACGCAGTTTGGATCATATTGCCTCCATCGAGAGAAGGCCTGTGAGTAGGAGTATATGTGTGTCAATACATGTCAACCGGTGAAGCAGGCAGTTGTTTCAAATGCACATCATCTGCTTCATGCAGACTGGATGTTATGAACGTGTGTGATCGTCGATGTGCGTTTTGGTTTAGCTAATGTGCATCCCCAATACTTTCTTTCCTTTCCTCCTCCCCAAACAGCCTGCAGGAATCTTATTTTTGTTCTTTGTATTTTGGCAACAGTAAGTTATAGGGGAAAACAAAGTAACTTTTGTCTGTCTCCTTGCCTTCCTCTCCTCTACAATTTGCAAATTCTTCACCCTGCCTGGCTGTTCCTTCACTTGACTGGAAGTGCACATTGGTGTAGCCTGGCGAGTGTTTGGGCAAGTCCTTCTGAGGGCAAGGTGCATAAAAGGAGAAAGGAAGCCTAACAAACTGAGAAAAAGCGCTTGTAGGAATAGAAAAAAGGGTGGACGTACCAGGGGCAGATATAGTGCCATACTTTGAGTTCAGTTTTGTTTAAACAGGCCAAACTTGAAGTTCATGTCTTCTGAACCAGTACTGTGGGGCACACTGGAAGTGATATAATATCCCTATATCACATGGATATCTGTACCAGCCAATACTGCGCCTCATGTTTATGGATAAAATTGACCATTGTCATACAAGGGTGGGATTAGTGCATTCTGGCTTTCTTGCAGCTGAAGTAGTTCAGAACTTGGCTTGGAAGGATCCCATTTTTGCCGAGGGTATCGGTGGTGGCAGAACACAGGAGATCAGAGGAGCAGTGACATATTGTGCATCTTTCATGTCTGCATTTTATGTCTGCTATTCCTTTGATCCATTCATGCGTCTCCATACATGCCCCCATCTTGTAAGCAGGTTCCTGAAGGGGCAGGCCGTATCTCTGGAAATACAGTTATCAGAAAGAGAGATTGAGTTCATGTGGACAAAATCGATAAAGAGAATATATAACACCTAACTGCCCTAGTATACAGGATCTCCTATCTGAGCAAGAAGGGAGCAGAGGTTGGAAGCGGGCACTGGATATGGACTCATATTTTTGTAAATGAAATGGAGAGGAATAACCAAAAGGCTGGAAGGAGTTGATGTTACAACACAGGCTTCTAAAAAGCAGTTGTTAATCAGAGCTAATCTGTTCAAGGGAGTAAAATGATGAAAAGACTCTTGGCTTGCAGATGGAAAATGTCTGTTACCACAGATGTAGCTCTCTTTTAATTTAGCAGTTCACACTCTCTTGCCCTCACCCACAACAAAACCCATGGATCCAAATCTCCATCAAAGGAATGGAAAGTTGTGCCTCAGCCTCGCTCCTTCTAAAGCTTTGAAATGGGGAGTGAGTGTTCAGGATTCCGTAATGCACAACCACATCAAAAAGCCGTGATGGTTTGAACAGATCCTTTCTGTCTAGGTTCCTAGGTAAGTATGTACAGCAGGGTTTATCTAGGATGGCATTGGGCAGCGGCCTGTTTTGACCTGTTCATTCATCTCCTAAGAAATTCCTCAGAAAGTATCTTGGCTGCTGAGTAAAGGGGGAGTTTGTGTAATTAGAACCTTAAAGAGGAATACTGTTTCCACACAAATGCATCGTTGTGGTAAGGAGGTAAGGTGTTTTTTAGCCAGTTATTAGCATGAACTTAGGCAAAAAAATTGTTGGAATGAAGCAAACAGGTTTTTTTGGTTTTGTTTTTGGTTTTTTTTTGTTACAAGCCACAAGTTCACATGGAGTAAAAGGTGTCTGTGTCTTGGTAAAAGGTTACTGCTTCTGGAGAGAAATATCAATACAATTTTACATGTACCCAGTACCTGCGATTGCTATTTCAGATAGCTGCGAGGTGATTATTGCTGTCTTTACCTCTTGAAACTAAAGTTAATCTATAGAAATCTAAACAGACTTGGTGGTGCAAGACGTTTAACTGGGACACACCAGTCAATTTAGCAGTGTCACGGGTGTTTACTTGTGTTGCAATGAGAAACAGGCTTTGTAAGTGGATTAAGCGTATAATTTTAGCTCTGATTCTTGATACATAACGCTCATGTGCATTCCTTCGAGCCTTCTCTCAGATCTCCGTACCAACATATGTTGGCGGTAGACTGGCATACATAAATTAGAACTAGAAAATTTGTGCAACCCTGGGATAGCAAAACCAAAGCCAGTAGTTTCCAGTGTACCTACCTGAATTACAAATGACTCAGAGCTGCTTATGAAACGTCTGAGACTGAGACATCTTAGTGAGCAAAGCATAATGTACTGTGGTCCTTTAGGTTACTGAGAAGTTTTTGGAGATTTTACCTGCAGCATTTCTCAGTCTCCTTGCTGCCAGACATCCTTTTTCCCATCAGTAACCTGGTACTTCAGTCTCACCAGTAACTGCAAGGATCAATGTTTTCCTTGTGTGTTATCTTTGATGTCATCAGCTGACATACAGGGCATGATTTAGGCTCTTTACTGTGACTAGTATTACCCTTCCTTCCAGCTGAAAGCTGGCATAGGAGAGACTCAGTAAACCACCATAAGTGACCCCTCCCTTAAGTTTTGTTCATTCTCTGTGACAAGCTCAACTCAAACCACATGAATAAAGTGTTACCTGATTTGGCATTTTGCTGGAAGAGCTGAATATGTGGTGTTTTTTATTGTAGTCCAGATTTCTCAGTGTTTTAAAATGTGATATAAAGGCAGGAGGTTAGAGCATATTTTGCAGATACTTATAAATGAGAATGTTGATCTTGAGAGTGTCCTTATAGTACACTCTCAAACAATCCTCTAAATCAAGAAAACAAAAAGCTCAGATAAACCTTGATGCAGCTCAACGAATCCCGGTTTGTTTATGGCTGTTCCCCAAATGATGAGTGGTTTTGTCTGTCCTAAAATTTGAAGGTCAAGATGCTGTGTCTTCAGGATGTTGACAGAAAAACATGCATCTCCGCAGTGACACTGTGGAGTGTCAGCCCATTTATTGTATTTTGGTAAGCGATATGTAGTAATGTTTGCAATCGGATTTAGCTTAAGACCTGAGGAGGCCCATTCTGTGCCCTGGATTATCCAGTCAAAATTGTAGAGGTCCTTTGGAGCTTCGAAGCCTGAGAGTGAGCCTCTTTACCAATCAGAATTTAGTTTTTCACAGCCTTTAACTACTGGGTTACCAGCAAGTCCCATTCATGCTATATAGGAGCTTACACTGGTTCTGTGGTATATTTGCCTCATTTGAAAATGATTGCTAAATTTGCACCTGATTTTTAATGGTAACAGGAGGTGCTGTTTAAGGAGATTATGGAAGCCCTACGATGTGTGTTGGTTCATGTCTTTCATGCTTCTCCAACATCCACAATCACTGTCATAAAAATTAGATAGAATACAGCCTTGCCCAGTCCTTTCATAAATAATTTATATATTGTCTGTGAATTTGTTTAATTCCTTTTTTTAACCTGCTGGTACTGTTGACATCCACAGTCTCCTCTAGCAGGAAATCACAGAAGTTCGCTACTTTCTATGTAAGGAGTTGTTTTCTTTCAACTTTAAGCTCGTTTCCAGCCAGTTTCCTTGAGTGTCCTCTGGTTCCTGCAATGTGGGATCTGGTGAACAGCAGTTTGGCATTCAGCATGGCCACCAGCTTTGATATTATGTCATTATATCGGTATTGTGTTTTATGATATACCTCTGCTTTGTCCTTGGCAAGTTGAAAAGTCCCACTCTCTTACAATCTCTCCTTAATGGGCAACTGTACTGTGCCCTTAATCACTTCATTTACCCTTCTCTGTGCTTTCTTTAATTTCACTGTGTCCTTGAGATGAAAACACCCAAGACACACATCATTTTCAAGATGTAGGCTGACAGCTTCTTACGTGGTGGCAAAGCCTTCCTTTCTGGCTTGTTCTCATTACCCTTTCTGATGATGCCCAACATATGCTGGTGTTTTCTTTCTTCCTGCTCCTATGCGCTGAGTTAGAGATTTGCAAGAGCTGTCAGTGATTGTGCAAGATCTGTTTTCTGAGTTGTAGCTGCCTCTTCCAAGCTTTACATTGTGTAGGCACCGGTAGGGTATTTTTCCTTAGGTGTATTTCCTTGCTTAGACCGACACTGAAGCTCACCTGCCACCTTTCTGCCTTCTTATCTCTGTTCACCTCCTTCTGAAACTCTTTTCCCTCAACATACAAAAAAAGAGTTCAGCATAGTGCAAAACCAAGGCTATTTAAATGTTTGCTCCCATCTCTGAGAAAGATGGGGAACATCTTTCCCATCTGAGGAGAAAGGAAGGGGAAGTGGATGGCTAGAAACAGTCTCAGCACTGATCCTGGGTGACCTCTCTGCTGACTCTTTTCCGTCTTCAAAACTGTGACTGCTAAGGTCTGCCGTTTCCTTTCCATCTCTTCATCTATTTTCACTCCAGAGCCTTTTTTCTGGTCACGAGTGAGCTCTGTTTCTTTAGTAACCTTTGATACGGCCTAGCACATTTCGAAATCTGTGCTGGTTACCTTCCTGGATCCTCCTTACTGAGGGGGAGAAGGAGGGACGTGTTGCTTCCCATGGGGTGCCTGGCTGCAGTGGTCAGCTGCTGTCTGCAAGGAGCTCCCTCCTGGAAAAGGTCTGTGCAGCCGTTTTGAGCACCAGAACGGGAAGGCTGTGTTTTCTTCTGCTGAGCTGAAGCGAGGTTGAAGCAACCAGCTGGCATTCAGAACAGCACCAGCAGAACAACCCGCTGGAAGAAACACACAATGGTAAACTTGCCTTGACTTGATTGATCAGAGGTTGTAAACAGGAGGAACTCTGACGATGAGGTGGGTAGATAAAGAAATTGCAAAATACTAGATGCTGAGAAACGTGCCACATATGTCTGCACATCATCGGCACATGAGAAACGAGCATTCTGTGAAGGACCCCAGCCCTGATGGTTGGGTACCGCACACCTGGATTTGTTACGGAGGTCAGGCATAAATAACCCTAGCTAATAGACAGGAAAGCTGGGATCCAAAGCCAAGAGGTCCCCGGCCGCACCTAGCCTGCCAGCCTCAAGATTAACTGGCTTCATAATGTAGCTTTAGGAAATTCAAATTATTTTTTTTAAATAATTGACCTAAATGCACTTGCAATAAATCTGCAAATCTATCTGCTGCTTAAGCTTGGCCTCTTAAGACTGCACCATTAATTTCAGAGCTAGCTGTAAACTAATGAGGTAAATCATCCGGTCAGTCTCATGTGACTGCAGGGACCACCCAGACACAGTAGATACCTTTGTTTCCTTCCCTGGTACCTATAGGGCAGCAGAGCTTGAAGCTCTGGCTTGGCTGTCTTTACATTGCACACAGTCTGCAGTATGATACTGGGTGTATTGATGTGTATTCAGGAAGCAGATTACAGTTGTGTTTTATCTGATAAATCATACAGAATTTAATTATGCAAATATGTTAGGAAATGTATACTGTTTAAAGAAAATAGTTTGGTTTATGTTGTGATCTGGGAGATGTACGTGTTGTCTATATGTATGCATTCTAATGCCAAGTGTGACAATGTGCTAGTGTATGAGATTCCCTTTAAACTGTGTTAAGAAATAGCAGGTGATTAGTCAAAACACATGATATGTAAAGAAGAACTAATCTTTTCCTTGCAATTGTTATAATGCTGAGAATCACAAGATCAGCTGTGACTAGAACATACAACAGACTGAGATTTTCATTGCCAAAACTGAAAATCAGTATCGTTGCACATAAAGAGCTTGTTACTTTTAAAGGAAGGTTGAAATCCCTAGTTGTAAACTCCCTTTATAGATGGATCTTTAGAGGGGCTTCCTGGGGACCACAGGGCAGTACGTCTGACTCACAGCAGTGGTAAGATGGTAGAGCTGACAGTAAGGAATAAAAGCTTTGGGCAAGGTACTATGTGTTTACAGGCTGTGGGAAGCAGCCAGCATGGCTTTTTTAACAGGAAATCCTACCTGACTAGCCTCCTGGAGTCCCATGGGGCTCTTGCTAAGCACATGGACAAGCAGGGCCCAGAAGAGGGGATGTATATGGATTTTCAGACAGCATTAAGCAAGGGTCCACACCAGAGACTGTGGGACTGGAGGAAAGGTTTTTTGGTTTTGGTGTGGTTTGTTTTTTCTTTTTCAGTGAACAGAAAGCTGGTTAGAGGATGAGATGTTCTGATATGCACTCCATTCAAATATCAGATGTTTTGAAAATGGAGTCTGGTCCAAGCCCACAATGAAAATTAACATTTTAGCTTCTCTGTGAGCCAAAATACTTAATGAACATTGTGTGGAACAGGCTTCTGGGTGAGCAACCACTGTGTTCAGTGTCACTGATAATGAGTCTGTTGCCTGTTCCTTCCAGGGCTTAAAAGGGCACATATATTCAGAAAGAAATTGGTGGCCCACGGTGGTACAGAAGCCAAGGGCATAAAAGGAATGGGTTTTGGCTGTTGGCCCCTCACAACTGATGCCGAGCAGGCAGCCCTGTGAAACAGAGGGGCGCGGTGCTTGCAACTGAGTTACCAGTTAAAAAGAAGATACAAGGAAGAGAATACTGTAATTTCCTTTATTTTTTGCTTCTTCCTCTGTATCCTCAAAAAAACACTTGCCCATTATTTAGACTCTCATTCCTGTCCTGCAACTAACGTTAATAAAAATATTTCTGAGGTAAGAAAAGGTGTGTGGAACTTCAGCCCTGAGGAAAGACATTACGTGCAAGCGGAAATTACTTTTTGCACTGGAAATGTTTGTTCAGCCCTAATGGTATTCACTGGTCCCATGAAACAAAGCAGGGAGAAAGAGCAAAGCTGAGCAAATCTATTGCAAGGTTTGCCTGTAGGTGGGTGGGGTTTTTTTCCTTCACTCAGAGTTGAATTTGATCCTCTTTCTTTTGTTTGCTCTAGAATAACAATGATCCTCTGCTCCCCCAGCAGTAAACATTGCAGCCTGTGAACATCAGGCTTCAGCAAGCAAACTTTCAAAAATCCTTTTGCAGGGTAAATGTCAGGCTGTTGTTCAATTAATTATTTTTAAAAGTGAATTCACACGCAGCAGTGACCTTTAGCTGTGCTGCATGCACACTGCTGCTTTTCATGATCTCATTTGGTGTTTCATGCAGTGGCCTAATACAGGGGACTGGTGTTGTGAATAACAGCAGAAGAGACGCTTGTAATGCTGGAGGTGGGGAGAGGTGCTTCTTTTGCCCCACTTATCAGGGGGACAGGGAAGGGAGGTCAGTGGGAGCCTCAGAATTCAGCGGGAGCGATCTCCTCACCCTCCTCAGGCTCAGCTCTCGCCACCTGAGACCTGCTGGGGCCACCTTGGCCTTGGTCAGAGGCACTTGGGCTTGGGGAGGGGGAGTGAAATGGTTGATCCTACCTGGCATCTTGCCCCTCATCTCACTGCTGGCATCCTCTGCCACCAGCAAATGTGGCGCAGCTGCGACTCGTACGCTGAAAGGAGACGAAAAGGCTGATGTGGTGCGGAGTCCTGTAAATGAGACCGTGCGTTCCTGACCTCTCCATCTGTTGTGTTTTGTTGTCTCACCTAATGTCGCTTCCTCATTCAAATGAGAAAACAATTCCTCTTCACAGGTGGACTGTGAGCAGCTGCTTTGACATGAGGCATACATGCGCATCCCGAGGGAGCGAGCTGCCATCTGTGGAGCGCTGAGGAGAGTTTTGTGAGGTGGCTCGCAAAGGAGCGGGTCCTGAGAAAACGCACCCGACAGCGGCAAACACGTTCACCTGAAAAAAAGCCTGATGGACTGAAATTAATGTAAAACACTAGTGATGGGGTGTGAAGTAATTGCAGAGATGTTTAGTGATCTTGCTTGCTCTGCAAGAGAAGAAATAATCTTCCCCTCCACGCACCACAGCTGAACTCAGAACCTTAAAGAAAATTGTTCCTCTTTAGAAGGAGCAAATTACTTTTTTTTTTTTTCTTCATCCTGAAGCTACTTCAACAGGTGATAACATTAAAAAGCACATGCTCTGAGAGAGGTGTAGAAGCCCACCAACCAGCAAGAGCTCAGTTCAGGAGCACCCTGTTACGGGTTCAGGGAAATGGTGCTCTGTCCTACTGCCTGCGTGCTGGCTGGACACCCGGAAGCTTGGCATTGCTGAAGTCACTTTGAGTTTTGCCCAACTCAAACCCTTACTTGGTTTGTCAAACTTCCCAGCTGCTACGAACTTCATGGCGTGGTTTTCTCCCACCACCAGACAGCAATTTTTGTCTAGGTATCATACTTCAGAAAATAAAGTTAAATGTTATGATAATCCTTAACACCTCTTTTCTGGGGAATTATTATGTTTTCTAAGAAAAGCTCAAATGTGAGGTTTGATATTAAACAGTTTTGTCTTCCCTGCTTTCCTTTCCGTAATTCCCATGCTCAGTGTTGTTTATATTATAGACACAGAACCTAGTATTTACTGTGCAAGCAAAAAACAGAGTAAGCACATACAGATGCATATATGCCCTTTGATCTTCACTGAGCCCTAATGCTCATCTGTTCCTTGCTTGTGGCATGTGTATTCTAATATTACTTTAAAAAAATCCTAAAATAATGTCAGTGTAATAGAAGTTATAATTACCTTACTTCTTACTGCTTGCACTGAAGAGAAAAAGAACCAAATGCACATGCTTGAGATGAAAAATCAGATTCTTTCTTTCTTCCTTCCCTTCCCATACTAGCGAAAAAAGCAAAACTTACAGTAGGAGAACAGTTAGCAAATGGTCTTCCAGTCATTGCATGTATGCAGATGTATGTCCCAGGTACAATAAGTCTATTTTTGATTTTGAAGGATCCTCAGTATAGTATCCTTCAATGTTTACCTGTAATTTATTCCCTTTTAAGACTGGGGGAACTTGATTCAGATTCAGGCTTGCTATTATGCTTAACAATATGCTAAAAAAGGTGGTGTTTTCATTTGTATTAGGCTGTACCAAAATTTGGATTTGACGGCTCAGGACTTGAGTCTGCCCTCCTCAGGAGTAAGAGAAGACCTGTGTGTATTAGTGGCATGAATATAATTTTGGCTCCTGAGATCGATTGTCTTTATAATAACTGCTGGTTTTCTCAGAGATGACCCTGATGGAGGACAGCTGAGGGGAGCATGGGTGCTAAGCACCTCACTGCAGATGTCTGTGAGAAAACTTCTAGCTTGCACGCACAGTAATTTCCGACTTAATGTGCCTGATGACAGCATCCACTCTTCCACTGCTTTTGTGGTCGTGCAACATCATCAAGGAGTCAAAGTAACTGTTTTACCAGCTATTAAGGATGATGGTGGAGAAGGTTTGTGACCAGTACTTCCTCTGAATATTATTTAATTGAAGAGCAGGGAGGATTCTTGCAGTAAGAGATGCTTAATATGCAAAGCATCAGTGCCTGGGTCCATTTCCTGTCATTAGCCTTCCTGGAAGCACTTTCCGTGACTAATGTGGCTCTTTTATTCTGAGTGGGGTCATGCTGTTTGTACCCCCGGGATAGAAGCACCTGGTTTCTGAAGCAATGCCGCAGCAGCTGCTGCCAGCACGACGAAGGGGGGGTGGCAAGGTGGCGAGGCTGAAGGGATGCAAGGCCCATCTCCTCAGTGGTGTCACAGGAGGGGAAAACAAACACCTCAGAGGCAGTGACAAGAAGCCAAACAGCCTATGGAAAAATGCCTGGTTTATACCCATCTTTGTGGAAACAGGGCCCATTTCCTAGAAGCTGATACCAACAGGAAGCCAAGTGTCTCCGTCTCAGAGGTGAGACCTGGCTCCCCCCCCCTTATCCCTGCAGGTGCGTTTGTCTGGGTATCTGACAGCTGAAGCATGCTAGCCAGAAACAACAAGCTCTATTGTCTGCCGAGTGTTTAATCTAGAGATCAGCACAATATTTTGGTTTTCTGTGGTCTCAGTGTGACTTTGAAAGCCTGTGTTGCCCTCAGGAGAGTCTGCAGATCCCGAGTTAGCGCCCCGGTGCCCCGTTTCCTGGAGGTCTGGTATGGCAGAACCTCAAACACGCAGTGAGGTGTAATCCTTTGCCTAAGTTTTCTCCTGAGTTGGACTGTTTCTCTGTTTCCCTTCAGACACGTGGTTAAGGTAATTCGTTTAAATGCAAAGGCATGTTTCTTCCATTCTTTGCGTGTTGGAACTAGCAGAAGAGCGTGGCTCTACCACTGATGTGTAGGCTTGAAAGGCAAAGGTCTTGTGTCTGGGTTACTCCTCTTGGGTGCTGCAGGTGCGGTGCTGGAACTCCGCTGGCTCTTCATCTAAGTCTTTTTAGTCAGTGCCAGTAAAACCACTTTTCTTCAGGTCAGAACGCATTAAAATTCATACTCAGCTTCATTAGCTGGTCACTGGGCTTGTGCTTATGCATGAAGATTAAATACTGATGTGGGTATGGACAAAAAGAGACTGGACAGAATAAAGCTAATCACAGAGTGAAGACTGAATGTCTACTGTGCATTGCTTGCTTCCCTCTGATGATTTTTCTTAAAACCATCCCCAGCAAAGAGGCTCTGAAAATGCTATCTCAGTCTGGTAACAGGGAGTGACGCTAGTCTAGGTTAACCATGCAGACTTGGAGAAGGTAGACAAGAAGCAAGACATGACATTGTGATAAACTGAATGTAATAAGGGTTTCCAGTGGTATTAATATTAGGTGATAATGTTTGAGCACAGCTGCTAATTAGACAGGACAGCTGCCAAGGCCAGTCATTACTAATGTTGATCTATTCACTTGAAAGCCAGAAAAAAAGGTATTGCAGATGTTTCCCTGTCACTTTTGTTTTGGCCGTAATGGACACAATAGCTCTTCTCCATTACAGGTAAAATGTTCATCCCCTGCATAAAGGACTTGGATTGTTTGAGTTGCCACAGGATGTTCCTATTTCTTACTTGTTGTGTTTGGCCTAGGGCTGTAAATCACAAATACCAGCCTGTGTAATTCTGACTTTTATTACGTTAATGTATTTTAAGAACAGGAAATCTATAGGCTCTTGGCTTGGTGCAGCAGAAGCAAAGCACGGTGGGAACTCTGTGGTCAGGAACGTTCTCAGAAATATGCCTCTTGCTGCAAAGGTGACCTCAGGATAATCTTTGCTCCGCTTTTGGGCTGGGGAGGGGAAGGACATCTCAACCTCTCAGCTCAGGTGTGAGCTGGAACATGGGTTCTGGGTGGAGGAATTCGTTCCCTGAGTGGCGAAGGGAAGGGTGAAATAAATGGTGTTAACCGCGGTGCTGTGAGCCGCTTGCAGATGCAGAATCCGGTTTGTGCAGGATTGTTCAATGCTCATCATTGCATAGCAGCAGTGACACAGCTGAGACAGCAGTTGAAGGCTCCTAATGCCCCAGCCTGGTGCCTTTTCGACTGGACCTAGGTGGAAAGATCAGCATTACCTGCAATCCCTTCAGGAACACAAAAAAAAGGAATTGCTCAAGTGTAGGCAATGGTAGCCTGGCTGAGCTTACTTAGCCCCAGTGAGTTCCTGATCTGTGCTCTGCTTCTGCTCTGCTTCTCAGTGATTATCTGTATCCAGAAGCAGTTCATGTGGCTGCACAGAGAAGGGGGATAAAGCATGAGCTCTCGTGCTGCTGCAGGCTGCATGAGTGGCTTGGGGAATAAGCTTGAATACAGGGCTGCAAAATAATGACTGAGTAGCTGAAAAAGGGCTCTGTCCTGTGTGCTCTGCACTGGGACGCCAGTTTCCGCTCTTGTTGAGGCACGTGTCAATAAGATGTCAGCAGGGACCAGGGAGGCTTGACTGCAGCCGGTCTGCAAAGGTCTGCGGAGGTGAGTCTGGGACAGACAACACCCTGGGAGGCTCTTTCCCGGTGTCCCTTTTTAATGAGATAAGATGGAGCAACTGTGTGTAGAGGTAATAGCTATCTCTGCTTCTTTGTTCTCTTTCTGGGTGTTAACCTGTCTTAAATAAACCACAGGTATTTCAGGAAGCTCCCCTCCAGCCCCACCATCGATGGTGTCATGCCATGCAAAATTGGTCTTCGTTTCTGACAAAATCCTTCAGACTTGTGGCTGGCCACCACAAAACCCGGTGTTTGGTGGGTACAACTGTGAGCGAACTCACTAATGATCACGAGTTTCTTCATGACCATGATGTTTTTCACTCTGCTCTTGCACAGCTCACATCTTCGGGCTATTTTGATTTTGGGGGAGGGAGGGGAGAGAAACCAGATTGATAAGCATTTGGTTTGCAGAGCCAGGACTGCAGCATCCATTTAGGATGGCCTCTAAGCTAGCAAACTCTATATTGCTCTGACTAGGGAGAAAAAACTTCCCTGTGTGAATAGTCCAACCTGAGAGAGGACTGTCAGGAGCGTTCAGTGGTCTGTGTTGTATCTATACAGTTGCTGTGGAGTACAAATATTTGCAGGAGAGATGTTCAACGAGCATCCATCTTTTCAAAGGCATAAAAATGGATTGCTGCTTTTTTTATTGCTTCTGAATATTCTACTCTGAATTCACTGCTCTCCTTCAACTGTGAAAGTGTGCTAGAGAGTTTTGAACATGAGAGCGTTGTGCTATTCCTCTTGATCCTTCTTGTTTGTTAAGTACCCTGCCTGC